>NC_026007.2:48998539-49270839 GCF_000442705.2 Elaeis guineensis | reverse complement strand
TGATTTTGATGATTACAAAGCAGATTGAAGGGATACAAATAATTTTAAAATGAAAAAGTCCTTATGCTCTTCAAGGGCAAAATCATAATTTCACTAAAATCCTGATTTGATAGTACCATTTGGTAGAACAAATGATTTGAAATCTATTGGTGAAAATTTCATTGTGTTTGGACTTATATTTTTGAAGTTATGAAGGTTTGAAGTGCAGTCGAGTCAACTCATGGCACTGTGAGCTGATTGGCACGCAAAAATTCTCCTTGGCACGCTAGTTTTCTGGCTTGGCACGACCTGTGAGTCGACTCATGAGTCGACCCACAAGGCATGAGTCGACTCATGAGTCGACCCTGCTAATTTGAGCCAAAAATTTCCAGAAAGCATTCTCTTTTTGCAACAGAGGTCGACTCATGAGTCGACCCTGAAGCATGAGTCGACTCATGAGTCGACCCCTGCGACGGGAAATGTCAGCAACGGCTATTTTTTTGCCCATTTTAATTGCCATTTATGCTTCCTAAAAATCCTCTAACGGCTCTTTATCTACCTAAATTTTTTCTCTTGCCTTCTAATGCTACAAAATGCTTTAAATGGTGAAAGAAATTGCAGATTAAATAGCGGATCAAACGTGAAATCAAAAAGAGAAGAACAGAAGAGAGGATCCGAAATTTGCAAGAAAAAGCCTGAGATCAACGAAAAATCCAAAAAAAAAAGAGAGAGGATCCACAATATACCAGAGAGATTGTGAAAGAGAAAAGCAAGATCTTTCAAGGAGAGAATTCTTCACGCCTATTGTTTCAACCTTGATCTAGAGATCGTTCAAAGCTTTCAAGAGATCTTCAATCAACAATCAACCTCTTCTCAAGCATTCAAGCGTTCATCCACTTTGAGAAAATCGAAAAAGGGGTTCTTCATTTGAGTAAAGCTTTTATTGTTATATTCGCTCATTTAAGGAGCTGTTATTGTATTAATCTGTGCTCAAAATTTTCTAACTCTTTGTGAGTTTTTGTTCTTTTTTTGGAGGATTTCCAAAACAAGGAAAGGTTGATCCGAACCTGAAATCGGAGTGTTTTGGGTTTACTTGTACCCGGAAACAAGTGATCTAGCTTGGGATAGCTAGTGTCGGAGTTTCCGACGTTTTGTATTCGGGTTGAATACAAAGGATAGTGGATTGAAATTCCCAAGTAGGATCTTGGGGAGTGGATGTAGGTGCAAGGTTAGCACCGAACCACTATAAATCCTTGTGTTTGTGGTGTGCTTTATCGTTCACTTTATTTCTTTATTATATTCTTGCATTCCTGCTTTAGGTAATTAATATTGAATTAAAGTCTTTGTTTTGTTCTTCATAAGTAATCTGTTGGGCTTAAAATTTTTAGAAACCCAATTCACCCCCCCTCTTGGGTTGCATAGCTGGGCAACAAGTGGTATCAGAGCCGGTGCTCTAGCCCTTCTTTGATCTAACAATCAAAGAGCCAAAGATCTATGGCAACCCATGTTGGTACTTCTCTAGCCGAGGGGCAATCAACAAACCGACCTCCACTTTTCAATGGGTCTAATTACACCTATTGGAAAGCTCGGATGAAGATTTTCATACAAGCACTCGACTATGATATGTGGAGTATCATAGTGAATGGTCCTCACACACCCACCAAGATTATAGATGGTGAGGAGTCAACCAAACCCGAGAAAGAATGGGATGAGGTTGACAAGAAATTGGCACAATTAAATGCCAAAGCCATGAATGTTCTTTATTGTGCACTAGATGCAAGTGAATTTAATCGCATTTCTACTTGTGCATCTGCTAAAGAAATATGGAATAGGTTAGAAGTCACCCATGAGGGAACAAATCAAGTAAAAGAGTCTAAAATAAACATGCTTGTACATAAATATGAATTGTTCAAAATAGAGCATGATGAGTCCATAACTGCTATGTTTACTCGTTTTACTGATATAATCAATGGTTTAAAGAGTCTTGGCAAATCTTATACTAACAGTGAACTTGTAAGGAAGATTCTCAGGTCACTGCCAAGAACTTGGGAAGCCAAGGTGACTGCCATCCAAGAAGCAAAGGACTTGAACACTCTACCTCTAGAAGAGCTTCTTGGATCCTTGATGACTCATGAACTTAGCATGAAGCAACATCAAGAGGATGAAGTCAAAAAGAAAAGAACCATTGTCCTCAAATCCACAACTTCATCTGATTATGAAACGGATGACTCTGGAAGATGAAGATCAGGATGAAGAGATGGCTCTCATCACCCAAAAATTTAAAGAAGTTTCTAAGAAAAAGAAACAGGGGATGAGAAAGAAATTCACAAAAGGAGATCAAAGCAAAGAAAAGGAGAAAGATCAACCCCCTATATGCTATGAGTGCAAGAAGCCAGGACATTTCAGATCCGAATATCCACAATTGAAGAAAGGTCCAAAGAAGTTCAAAAAGAAGGCAATGATGGCGACCTGGAGTGCGAGTGATGACTCAAGCTCCGACGCGGAAACCTCAACAGAACAAGCCAATCTGTGCCTGATGGCACATGAAAATGAGGTAACTTCTGAATCCACTAGTGAATTTACTTTTGAAAGAATTGCATGAAGCATTCTATGATTCAATTGATGAATTAAAGAAACTAGGGAAGAAAAACAAAGAGCTGAAATTGGAAAATCAGTCCTTAGTGAAGCAAGCTGAAAAATCTTTCAATTGAAAATTTCACCTTGATTCAAGAAAATCAAAACTTAAAGGATGAAATGAACAAGCTGAAATCTATAGTAGATAAGTTCACCTTAAGTTCAAACAAACTAAATATGATCCTTGAAAATCAGAAAGCTATATATGATAAGGCTGGACTTGGTTATAAAACCCCTGAAGAAACAAAAATTTCTGAAGGATATTTATGTAAATTATTCAAGTAACAAGTCTACAAATATTACTTGTTTTAAATGTGGAAGAATAGGACATAAATCATACACATGTCTTATTAACAAATATGCAAACACAAAGAAAATATGGGTTCCAAAAGGAACCATTCTGACTAACCTGAAAGGACCCAAGAAAGCTTGGGTACCTAAGACAGAAACGTGATCTTTGCTTGCAAGTTGTCTAGCATCCCAAGAAGGAAACAGGAAATGGTATCTTGACAGCGGATGCTCGAGACACATGACTGGTGATGAATCACAATTCATCACGCTTGATGCTAAGGATGGAGGGATGGTCACCTTTGGAGATAATGACAAAGGTAAGATCATCGGGATAGGTAACATTGGTATCACTCCCTCCAAATACATTGAGAATGTTTTATTAGTTAAAGGTTTAAAGCATAACTTACTTAGCATTAGTCAATTCTGTGATAAAGGTATAAAGTAAGTTTTGAATCATCTGTTTGCATTGTGACGAGTCCTATTAACGATGGCATTAAATTTATAGGACATAGGCATGGCAATGTTTATATGATAGATTTGAATGACTTAGCCAAATTAGACATGCAATGCCTAGTATCCTTGAATGCTAAAATCAATGAGACTAGTTGGCTGTGGCATCGTAGACTTGCACACATTAGCATGCATTCTCTCTCAAAATTAATTAAAAAGGATTTAGTTCTCGGTTTGCCAAAACTGAATTTGAAAAGGATAGAATTGTGATGCATGCCAATTAGGTAAACAAACTAGAGTATCATTTAAATCCAAAAATACTGTTTCAACTTCTAGACCTTTAGAGCTCTTACATATGGATTTATTTGGACCAACTAGAACCACTAGTCTAGGAGGAAAATGATATGAATTTGTAATAATAGATGATTACTCTCGTTTTACTTGGGTTTTCTTTTTGGCTCACAAAAATGAAACTTTTCATACTTTCACTAAATTTCATCGAAAAGTCTCTAATGAAAAAGGTTTTTCAATTCAAAATATTAAAAGTGATCATGGAACTGAATTTGAAAATCAAAATTTTGAAAATTTTTGTGATGAAAATAGAATTGGCCATAACTTCTCTGCTCCAAAGACACCCCAACAGAATGGGGTAGTTGAAAGAAAAACAGAACCTTAGAAGAAATGGCCCGTACCATGCTTTGTGAAAGCAACCTTCCAAAATATTTTTGGGCGGAAGCAATTAACACAGCATGTTACATTTTAAATCATGCTTTAATTAGACAATTTTAAAGAAACCCCCTATGAACTTTGGAAAGGAAGAAAACCAAATATTGCATATTTTCATATTTTTGGTTGCCGATGTTTTGTATTAAATAATGGCAAAGAAAACTTGGTAAATTTGATGCAAAATCAGATGAAGCAATCTTTCTAGGTTACTCCTCCACTAGTAAAGCATTTAGAGTTTTCAACAAAAGAACTTTAGTAGTTGAGGAGTCCATACATGTTATTTTTGATGAATCTAACGATCTTCCTTCAAGGAAGAATGAGGGTGTTGATGATGCAGAGCCACTAATAGAAGGTATGAAGGAGATCACTCTGAAAGACTCAGCAACTCCAAAAGACAAGGATCAAGAAGACGAACAAAATGAAAGAGGTGAAGAAATTCAAGAACAACCTCAAGGTACAAATGACCTACCCAAGGAATGGAGGTATGTTCACAACCACCCTAAGGAGTTAATAATTGGTGATCCTATGCATGGGGTAAAAACACGTTCTTCACTTAGAGATGTACTTAATCATTGTGCTTTTGTATCTCAACTTGAACCTAAAACTTTTGAAGAGGCTGAAAATGATCATAACTGGATTAATGCTATGCAAGAAGAACTTAATCAATTTGAAAGAAATAATGTTTGGACCTTAGTATCAAGACCTAAAGATTACTCAATAATTGAAACAAA
Organism: Elaeis guineensis; assembly: GCF_000442705.2. Taxonomy (NCBI): domain Eukaryota; kingdom Viridiplantae; phylum Streptophyta; class Magnoliopsida; order Arecales; family Arecaceae; genus Elaeis; species Elaeis guineensis. The sequence continues at coordinate 49,266,028 of NC_026007.2, read as the reverse complement.
ATGGGTCTTTAGAAACAAATTAGATGAGCATGGAAATGTAATTAGAAATAAAGCAAGACTGGTTGCTAAGGGATATAATCAAGAAGAAGGAATTGATTTTGATGAAACCTTTGCACCTGTTGCTAGATTAGAAGCCATTAGACTTCTACTTGCTTATGCTTGCTTTATGAAATTCAAACTATTTCAAATGGATGTTAAAAGTATATTTTTAAATGGATATATTTCTGAAGAAGTATATGTAGAACAACCCCCTGGATTTGAAAATCATGCTTTTCCCAATCATGTCTTTAGATTAAATAAAGCTTTATATGGATTAAAACAAGCACCTAGAGCATGGTATGAAAGGCTAAGCAAATTTCTACTAAATAATGGTTTCTCAAGAGGCAATATAGATACAACCCTATTTATTAAAAGAAACCAAAATGATATGCTAATTACACAAATTTATGTTGATGACATAATTTTTGGGTCTACTAATGAATCCCTTTGTCAAGACTTTGCTAAGCTTATGCAGGGAGAGTTCGAGATGAGCATGATGGGAGAACTCACCTTCTTCCTCAGACTCCAAATCAAACAATCAAAAGAGGGAATCTCCATCACCCAAAGCAAGTACACCAAGGAACTACTCAAAAGATTTGGAATGGAGAACTGCAAACCAATTGGCACACCAATGAGTCCCTCATGTAAGCTTGACAAGGATGATGAAGGTAAAAGCGTAGACTTAAAATACTATAGAGGTATGATTGGCTCATTATTATATCTAACTGCAAGTAGGCCTGATATCATGTTTAGTGTTTGCTTATGTGCTAGATATCAATCTAATCTTAAGGAATCTCATTTGAATGCTGTTAAAAGAATCCTTAGATACTTAAATGGTACACAAACTATAGGGTTATGGTACTCTAAGGACTCACAAATTAATTTGTTAGGATATTCTGATGCTGATTTTGCTGGATGTAAATTAGATAGAAAAAGCACAAGTGGAACTTGCCAATTTCTTGGAGTAAACCTAATCTCATGGTTTAGCAAGAAACAAAATTCGGTGGCACTGTCTACGGCTGAGGCCGAATACATTGCAGCCGGAAGTTGTTGTGCTCAAATCTTGTGGATTAAGCAACAACTCGAAGATTTTGGAATCAAACTTAATGAAACACCAATAAGATGTGACAACACAAGTGCCATAAATCTATCTAAAAATCCAATTCAACACTCAAGATCTAAACATATTGAAATAAGACATCATTTTATAAGAGAACATGTTCAAAACAAAAATGTAATTCTTGAATATGTTTGCACTGAAAATCAATTAGCTGATATCTTTACAAAGGCCCTTAGTGAGGATAGATTCTGTGAAATTAGGAGAAATCTAGGAATTCTAGATCCATTTGCCTAAAATTTCTCAATTTCCAAAGAATTGATTAGAGCTCAATTTTCAACATCTATCCTGGTCTCAAAAGCTCAGATTTATCACTCTAAAAACTTATCATTGAGCAAAATTCCTTCTCCCAAAATTTTGAATTTTTTTGGAATTTATTTGTATTTTTTCTGAATTTCTGAACTTCATGAGTCGATCCCCATGAGTCGACTCAATGGCAAACTTGTAAATCCCACAAACTTTCAACGCGTTCATTGTTTTTATAACGGGAACCCTGTTTGTGAGACGACTCATGTTCCCATCGTTCTTCTTCCGAAAGCCATTCTTTCCAACTCTTTTTTGCTCCAAAATCCAAGGATTTATCTCGAGGCAATTCTCCCTCCTCCTCTCCACCAAAAATCGCCTCCTTGAAAAGAATTTCTTGTGCTTTCTCGCATTGCTTGGCGCGGTTGAAACGTGCCCTAGCACTTTACCGAACTTCCAAAATTCACTTCTTTTCTCCACCAAAATCCTTCGTCACTCTCTTGTGATCCCTCCTCCTCTCAATTCAAGTCTTCTTGTCTGCTACTTTATTGGATATGGCTCCAAAGATGAAACTTCCCCAAAGAAGGAAATCAATCCGTGAGCCTGAGAAAATTGTCTGAAAGAAAAGGCATGCTCAGTCTTCCAGTGTTTTCGATCCAGTTTCAGTACCTGCTCAAGGTCTCTCTCAATCCTCCATAAGCCCCAGTGTAAATCCTCTTTCTGATAGAAAAGTAGAAACCGAGAAAAATATAGATTTTCGGTTCTTTGAGAAAGAAGGCTTTACTTTTGCTACCAAGATCAAAAATCAAGGATGGGAACTTTACTGCTCCCTTAAGGAAGTCACCTATGTTGATCTAGTTAGAGAGTTCTACCAAAACCTAAATTATGGAATTGGGTCAGTGACTTCAACTGTAAAGGGGATTGACATCTGCCTGGATTCTAGGATATTGGGAGAAATACTTCAGTTGCCTAGTGAAGGATACTCATATATGGAACTCCCAATTAAAGAAGAAGGGATCAGAATTATCTTAGGAGAAGCTTTTTCAGGAAGTTTAAACAAATTGGAAGCAAAGCTATTGTCCATTGAGATGAGGGTCCTGCATCAGATTGTAACAAAGCTATTCTTTCCTAGGAGTGGTAGGCATGATCTACTATCTGGCAGAGATGTATGTGTCATGTTTCATGTCATCACTCAGACCCCCCTGAACCTCCCTGCACTTATGATGGAGGCCATGAGAGAAACTTTGAATAGATCCAAGGCACACTTGCCTTATGGTATGGCCCTTACTAGAGTATTTAGGAGGTTTGGAGTTAGCTGTGAGGGGGAGGCACCTACCAAACTCTCACATGTGGACACTTTCAACCAACACAGCCTGCACCGAATGGAAATTACAAAGACTATTGGTGGTTGGATCAAGGGCTCTAAAGAAAGAGCTAAGGAGAAAGTTGAGGAAAGAGCTGAAGACAGAACTGAAGGCAGAGTAGAAGAAGAAGGTCCATCTTCTCCTGTACATGACTTCAGGGCAGCTTCACCAGATACCCAGTTCATTCCTGATACTGAGGCTGGCCCTTCTGAGTTTACTAGGATGCCCACACCAGTGTATCAGCCAGAGAGCAGAGCACCTCATTCAGAGTTCAGACTGGCTGACGATCAGATCGAGCATATTTCACAGCGTGTGGCTTCTTTGCTGTCTAGCCAGTGGAGTAGTACTTCTTTTGCACCTGGAGCAACCTCTTCTGATCAGACCATTACTCCCCACATCTCCACTGTGTTTCAGATGATTTCAGATCAGTCCGTCAGGATACAGCAGCTTGAGGACACAGTAAGGCGACTGACTGGCAGAGTTCTTGACTTGCAGGGGCAAGTCCTTGCATTGGCCCATCCCCAGCCACAGGAGTCAACTATTGAGGTCACTGACCTCACTGCAGAGGCTGGCAGGCTCAGAGGAGCACTAGAAGGTGGATATGAATTACTGAGGAAAGAGATCCGAGGATCGAGTGAGCATGCTACCACCCAGTTCACTGCTCTACTTCAATCTGTTTTCAGAGCATTGAACGTACTTGATTCTATCAGACTCATGGTATCAGCCCTAGCATCTCAGCGTTCTCAGCCACCCAGTTCATCTCACTCTCCTGCTCGTGGCAGAGGCAGACGGGGTAGAGGACGCACTTCTGATCCATCATCTCCTCACCCTATATCTGATGACTCCGATCATTGACTTATCTTGATCTTTACTACATCCTAGGTGTTAGTATCTTGTTCTAGGATCTATACCTCGGGGCCATGTATTGACAATTAGCTGGTTGAATTTTATTTTTTAAGAACTATGTATTGAAACAATTATGATATTAATGGAATCATCTTTTGCCTATATTTCTACCTCTTTGTAATGATCATATTTTGGTTATATATTTTCTTTTTATTGAAATATTGTCTTCTCCTTGTTGTTGTTTACTGTTGATAATTGCTATATTAAGGGGGAGCAAACATCTGTGAAAAACTCTAAAGAGGAAGAAAATAAAGAATATTTCAGAAAAAGAAAAGGAAGAGTTAACTATGTTTGATGATGTCAAAAAGGGGGAGAAATTAAACAAAAATAAAAATTAAAATTAGACAAAAAGCAAAACCCTAAATTATGAGAAAAAGGGGGAGAAATTAAACAAAAACAAAGATTGGAAGATTAAAACAAATATTGGAAAAATTAAATAAATATTGGAGAAATTAAAACAAAAACAAAGATTGGAAGATTAAAACAAATATTGGAGAAATTAAACAAAAACAAGGATTGAAAGATTAAACAAAACTTTGAGAAATTTGGTATCGAAATTTGGTATCAGACAGAACTTAAACAAAAAGCCATCCATCAAAAGCAAAATCATAAGTACAATGCAAATAAGTATTTTTTTTATGCTCTGATATATTTCAATATTCAAACTTGCTCTGATACATCTTTTGAAATTTTATTCACCTTGATACATCTTAAGAAATTTGTTTTACTCTGATACACCCTATAATTTCTTTTAACTTGCTCTGATACATGATAAAATTTAATCCGATACAGTGTGAAGGTTTCTCTGATAAATTATAACATTTGATCTGATACAGTGAGAAAGTTTCTCTGATATATATATTTTTTTTGCTCTGATACAGTGTGAAATTTTCTCTGACATTTGCTCTGATACAGTGTGAAATTTTCTCTGACATTTGCTCTAATACACTGTGAAATTTTTTCTGATATATTATAAAATTTTCTTGCTCCGATACATTATAAAATCTTTTCTGATATCATTGCAAAAATTATTTTTCTTGCTCTGATACATTGCGAAAGTTATTTATCTTCTCTTGCTCAAAATGATTTAATACCCTTTTCAAATCTTTAAGAAAATGGACAAACTATTTTTGCATTTATATTACATGCCAAAAGAATCATACTTTTTTCAAGCATATACACCTATAATGGATTCTTTTGAAATTAATGCATTAACATAAGTATTTTTGTTCAAATATTTTGTCATCATCAAAAAGGGGGAGATTGTTGCTCCTAGATTGATTTTGATGATTACAAAGTAGATTGAAGGGATACAAATAATTTTAAAATAAAAAAGTCCTTATGCTCTTCAAGGGCAAAATTATAATTTCACTAAAATCCTGATTTGATAGTACCATTTGGTAGAACAAATGATTTGAAATCTATTGGTGAAAATTTCATTGTGTTTGGACTTATATTTTTGAAGTTATGAAGGTTTGAAGTGCATGAGTCGACTCATGAGTCAACTCATGGCACTGTGAGCTGATTGGCACGCAAAAATTTTCCTTGGCACGCTAGTTTTCTGGCTTGGCACGACCTGTGAGTCGACCCATGAGTCGACCCACAAGGCATGAGTCGACTCATGAGTCGCCCCCTGCTAATTTGAGCCAAGAAATTCCAGAAAAGCATTCTCTGGTTTTTGCAACAGAGGTCGACTCATGAGTCGACCCCTGAAGTATGAGTCGACTCATGAGTCGACCCCTGCGACGGGAAATGTCAGCAACGGCTATTTTTTTGCCCATTTTAATTGCCATTTATGCTTCCTAAAAATCCTCTAACGGCTCTTTATCTACCTAAATTATTTTCTCTTGCTTCTAATGCTACAAAATGCTTAAAATGGTGAAAGAAATTGCAGATTAAATAACGAATCAAACATGAAATCAAAAATGAGAAGAACAGAAGAGAGGATCCAAAATTTGCAAGAAAAAGCCTGAGATCAACGAAAAATCCAAAAAGAAAAAGAGAGAGGATCCACAATATACCAGAGAGATTGTGAAAGAGAAAAGTAAGATCTTTCAAGGAGAGAATTCTTCACGCCTATTGTTTCAACCTTGATCTAGAGATTGTTCAAAGCTTTCAAGAGATCTTCAATCAACAATCAACCTCTTCTCAAGCATTCAAGCGTTCATCCACTTTGAGAAAATCCGAAAAAGGGGTTCTTCATTTGAGTAAAGCTTTTATTGTTATATTCGCTCATTTAAGGAGCTGTTATTGTATTAATCTGTGCTCAAAATTTTCTAACTCTTTGTGAGTTTTTGTTCTTATTTTTGGAGGATTTTCAAAACAAGGAAAGGTTGATCCGAACCTGAAATCGGAGTGTTTTGGGTTTACTTGTACCCGAGAAACAAGTGATCTAGCTTGGGATAGCTAGTGTCGGAGTTTCCGACGTTTTGTATTCGGGTTGAATACAAAGGATAGTGGATTGAAATTCCCAAGTAGGAGCTTGGGGAGTGGATGTAGGTGCAAGGTTAGCACCGAACCACTATAAATCCTTGTGTTTGTGGTGTGCTTTATCGCTTCACTTTATTTCTTTATTATATTCTTGCATTCCTGCTTTAGGTAATTAATATTGAATTAAAGTCTTTGTTTTGATCTTCATAAGTAATCTGTTGGGCTTAAAATTTTTAGAAACCCAATTCACCCCCCCCTCTTGGGTTGCATAGCTGGGCAACAAAGTCTGCCAAAGACTTTTTAAGGCTAAAATGCATGATGGACAGTCAGTCCAAGATCATTGTTTGTCAATGATCAAGGATCTTGAGGAGCTTGAGAAGCTCGGTGTCATCTTAGACAGAAATTTTTAGATTGATGTGATCCTTCAATCCTTGTCTGATGCATATGGTTAGTTCATCATGAACTTTCATATGCATAAGATGCAGTGTACCTTGGCTGAGTTAATGAACATGTTGGTTACGGCTGAGCTTTTTTTGAAGGGTTCAAAAGAATCAGTCCTTACTGTGGAGCGGACTTCTTCCAAGAGAAAGTCTTTTAGAAAGAAGAGAAAGTCTGCGAAGAAGCAGAAGGTGGATGAAAAAAAGAAGAAGACAGAACCGAAGAAGAAGGCTGCTGAAAAGAAAAAATATTTCCACTGTAATTCAGACGGCCATTGAAGATAGAACTGTTCTCAGTACCTAGCCACCCTGAAGAACAAGAAGGATGGTCCTTCTAGAGGTATGCTCGTTACAGAATCTAATCTTACGGTTTCCTCTGCATCCAGTTGGATACTTGACTCTGGTTCTAGTGCTTATTTGTGCACTTCTATGTAGGGTCTTGAGGAGAACAGGAGGCTGAGGGATGGGGATATGATTCTACGCATCGAAAATGGAGTAAAAGTTACTGCTGTGGTCATGGAAACCTACCCTCTGCGATTACCGTTAGGATTAGATTTAGTTCTTAGAGACTGTTATTATGTGCCTGCAGCAAGTAGGAATTTGATTTCTGTTTCATGTTTAGCACAAGAAGGCTATATGATTAGCTTTCATATGGACCATTGTAACATATTTTATGAAAATAATAAAGTTGCAAATGATTTTCTTATTAATGATCTCTATCAGCTACATATTGATGTATCTATATTTAATATCGAAAAAAATATGAATGTCATAGGAATTAAAAGGCCTAGAGATAGTCTAAATGATAGGTATCTGTGGCACCTAAGGCTAGGTCATATAGCAGAAGATAGGGTTAACAAATTGGAGAAATCTGGGCTATTGAGTCCGTTGACTTTCGAGTCATATCCAGTTTGTGAATCATACCTTCAAGGCAAAATGACCAAGCTCCCTTTTGTGAGACATGGGGAAAGGGCCACAAACCTACTTGCCCTAGTACATACGGATGTGTGCGGCCTATTTGATGTGCTGGCTAGAGGCAACTATATCTACTTCATTACCTTTATCGATGATATGTCTAGGTACGAATATGTGTTTCTAATGAAACACAAGTCTGAAGCCTTTGAAAAGTTCAAAGAATTCAGGCATGAGGTAGAAAAACAAACAGGAAAGCCCATTAAGGTTCTTCAATCAGATCGAGGAGGTGAATATCTTAGTCGGGAGTTCCTAGACTATCTTAAGGACCATGGCATAGTCTCTCAATGGACTCCACCTGGAATGCCACAACTCAATAGGGTTTCAGAATGGAAAAATCGAACCCTATTAGATATGGTCTGTTCCATGATGAGCTTCACGGACCTCCCTGAGTTTTTCTAGAGACATTATCTCATGACAGCAATATATATATTCAATAGGGTTTCCTCTAAAACCGTTCCTACCACACCGTATGAGATATGGCATGGTAAAAAATTAAGTTTGAGTCATCTCAAAATTTGGGGTTGTTTGGCTCATGTCAAGAGACAGCAGGCGGACAAGTTAGAGTTCAGATCTTTTAGAGCTTGATTCATAGGATATCCTAAAGAGTCATTAGGATATTATTTTTATATTTCGAAAGATCACAATGTGATTGTGAATCGACATGCTATTTTTTTTAAAAAATAGTTTATTCAAGATAGTGGCATCAGAAGAATAATTAAGCTCAAGGAGAATATCTCCCAAGAGCAACGAGCTAAAGAACCTGAGGAACCCAATCAATTAGAACTAGTCCTAACACAACCTCTTCCACCTCGTAGATCGACTAGAATTTTCCATCCTCTTGAAAGGTACTTAGGTACCATACAAGAGGATGTAGAGAAAATATTTCTCATGAAAAATGGAGCTCATGGTGATGACCCCAAGACCTATGACGAGGTGATATCAGAGATCGACTCCGAAAAATAGTTAGAGGCAATGAGATCAGAAATTGACTTGATGCACTCAAACCAAGTTTGAACCTTGGTAGATTCACCTGAAGGTATTGTACATATTAGGTGTAAATGGATCTTCAAGAAAAAGATAGGTGCAGATGGAAATGTGGAGACATTCAAGGCTAGGCTCGTAGCGAAAGATTATAGTCAGTGTGAAGGCATTGACTATCAGGATACCTTCTCGTCCGTAGCCATGCTAAAATCCATCCGCACATTGCTTGCTATTGCAGCCTATTTCAATTATGAAATATAGCAGATGGACATGAAAATGGAATTCTTAAATGGATATCTTGAGGAAGATATCTATATGGAATAGCTGCTTGGTTTTACATCCAGTGATGATGATCACAAGATTTGCAAGCTGCAATGGTCCATTTATGGACTTAAGCAAGTATCTCGGAGCAGGAATACTCGTTTCAATTATGTGATCAAAATGTTTGGTTTCATCAAGAACGAGGAGGAACCATGTGTATTCAAGAAGGTCAGTGGGAGCGCAGTTGTCTTCTTCGTACTGTACGTTGATGACATCCTCCTAATTCAAAATGATATTTTCACGTTGACCTCAGTCAAAATATGGTTGTCTAAGGAGTTCTCTATGAAAGATCTAGGAGAAGTATCTTTTATACTAGGTATTAAAGTCTATAGAGATAGACCAAATAGGATGCTAGGACTTTCACAGAAGATATACATAGAGGAGGTGCTAAAAAAGTTTAGCATGGAAAACTCCAAAAGAGATTTAGTATCTTTTAGACATGACATTCATCTCTCCAAGAAGATGTGCCCTAGCACACCTGAGGAGATTGAACGTATGAGCAAGATCCCTTATGCTTCGACAATAGGGAGCCTCATGTATGCCATGCTATGTACACGACCTGATATAGCTCATGCTGTGAGTGTCACAAGCAGATATCAGTCGAATACAGGTGAAGAGCACTGGACTTCTGTGAAATGTATCCTTAAGTACTTGAGAAGGACTAAGGATATGTTTCTAGTCTTTGGGAATGGAGAACTCCAGGTTCAGAGATTTACAGACTCAAATTTTATGTCTGATATAGATGATCAAAAGTCGACATCTGGAAGTTTGTTCATTTGCAATGGTGGTGCAGTCAGCTGGAAGAGTTTCAAGCAGACGGTAATTGCTGATTCTACCATGGAGGCAGAGTATATTGCTGCATCGAAAGCTGCAAAGGAGGCATTCTGGTATAAGAAGTTTGCTGCAGAGCTTAGAGTGATGTCATCAGATACCATCTCTTTTTACTGCAACAATAATGGCACCATAGCCCTAGCTAAGGAGCCAAGGTCTTACCAGAAGTCCAAGCATATCGAGCGGCGATTCTATCTGATCCATGATTACCTCGAAAAGGGTTATGTTGAGATTAAGAGAGTCGACTCCATAGATAATGTGGCAGACTCACTGACAAAGCCATTAGGCCAGCAGAAGATCGAAGCCCACCTTGAGAAGATGGGACTTAGATATGTAGCCAATTGGCATTAGGTCAAGTGGGAGTTTGTTAGATGTGTGCCCTAGATACCAGATTGGCTGACACATTCCTGTACAAATGTAAGGGCAAATTTATAATTTTGACTATAAATGAATAAAAAGATTATTCTACTATCACATTGTGTACATTATGTCTGTGATACATCCTTTGAGTTAGTAGTAATGTTAATTCATATTTTCAAGAGTTGAAAATTTAAAGCATGAATTTACATAACTAACTCATAAACAGCTCCTGACTATAGGATCATCACGAGGATGGTGATCGATCCGGAAGGTTGGTGTATGATCGCTTCCTTAGGGTAGATGTGTCTTGAGTCTACAGTGTGGAGACATCGAGCGAGAGTACAGGTATTCATTGAGAATGAGAGTACTGAGCGTGACCACCTCGAGCAGTCATAAGGAAGTCTACCTTCTTGTCGATGACTAGCTTGATGCTGCAGCTGTGTGTCTAGTTCTTTGACCTGAGGTGCATTGACAGTTTACCTTGAGTGTGTCATAGTTTGACTACACCATAACTCGATCTCCTAGCCATTCGAAATCCTGAGGTGTATGTTGGCTGTAGCATATTCATTGTAGGAACCAGATTGCACCAAGATGGGATCTATCAACCTCGGTAGATGAGAGGAGTAGTCCTATGATGATCGAAAGATCGAGTCCTTAAGCCCATGGCCATGGCAGAGTGAAATAATGGAAAAGAGTTTTCCATTAAGATTTCACATCGAACTTGGATCGATCGATTGATTCATATGACTGCTGTTGGATTTGATGAGTTCATCTTAATCCTAATTTAGTCGGGACTCATAATAGAGGAACTCAATCACACAGGTAGCTGCACCGAGAGGTTCATCTTCATTTTTGATGGGTTGCCACCATATACTGCTAGGTGTCACTGGTGGATTTTGGAAGCAATTAGAATGATATTGATGATCGATCATTCTAAATTATCTGAATTAGAAGAGTTCTGACCATCGAAAGAAGTTTCGATGATATCGATGATGAGATCACGACATGTCTCATTACCATATGAAAATGAACCTAACTGGATCACATAAACAAGAGTTAGGGTTTGGATGTCATCAATTGAGCTAGTCCAGTTCGATTGATTTGGATTAGATCTAATTAGGTTCAAAAAAATCGTGCTAGCATACGATTGGGCCTAACTTTCTCCTCGTGTAATCTTTTCTATCTCGACTGAGCCAAATATGATTTGACTCATCCAGAGAACCTTGAGAAGGTTTCTTTCAGTCTTGTCTTAATTTATGAGATGAATTTAAGATAACACCTGTTAATTTCTGTCACCTACCATTTTCATTTTAGGACATTGGTCAAACATTAACCCATGGACCTTGGACTAAAGGCCACTTGGCAAGAGGTCATTGGAGAGTTTCTATGGAGTGTCCACTTGCTAATTTTACCCTCAAAGTGGGCACCATAATCAGATATGGCGTGCACCCCAAGTGGATAAGGATAGAGTCCCATGAGATGAGGACTCTATGCCTTGATCGACTCAAACTATTGGGCGCCAATCTCACTGTGTTTATCCAGTGTTGGCACCAACAGTAGGAGAGTTTGGTGGGGTTCTTATCTGATATGATCAGATGACATCACTCCATCAATTAGAATTTTCTTCAAAATTAATTAAAATTTTTTGATTGATCGAATGATGTGGCACTGCATGGCGTAGCAAGGTCTATTTAAACCCTGTCTGTGCTTAGGGTTAAGAAAATCTGCTCAATACCCAGCAAAAATATGAAACCCTTCTACTTCTCCATGCCCCTTCTACTCCTCTCCCTCCCCTCTTTACGTCCAAGAGGTTGGGCATCCATCTGGTGCTTGTCCAAGGCGTGGTGGCTTCTTGATTAGAAGACTGCAGAGATTTATCGAGAAACTGCTGCTCCAGCTTCAGAAGATCTTTTGAAGATCTTCCAGATCAGATCCAGATTTAATTTTTAGAGTAAAGATTCATGGAGAGAAGATGATCCAGATCCTGCTCGAGTAGATATCGGTAGAGGCCAGGCGACTGCGTGGCTATTTTAGAACCTCGAGCATTGCTACGATCATCTACAGGGTAATCTAGTTATCCTAGAGGTATTTCTCTATTCCTCATATTTTTAAATTTAATTTTAGATTAAATATCAGATAATAAGAATCAGATTTAATAGACCTTAGATCTGAAATAAAGTAGGATAATTTTTTTAAAAAAATATTCCACCCCAGATCTCATTAGATCTGGAAGATCCTACAAGAAAAAAGGTGGTTTTTTCTTTAGTAACAACACAAGTAAGGGTAGAAAGGCAAGAGAAAAGAAGAAGAAAATGATCAAAAAAAGAGATCAAGAGTTGATCGTGATCCAAGCTTTGTTTAGATTCAGCAGACTGAATTTTTTTATAGAAAAAAATTCAATTTGAAGAGGGCTGTTCCAGACTGATCTTTAGTGGATACCCATAGAGGCCGAACACTTATGCGGCTAAGAGAGAGCCTCTTCTCTTCCAGATCTAGATTTAAAGAAAAAAATTATAAAATAGATATGTGATTTGATCACATGTTAAATTTCAGCATATGTACAATTTCAGCATATGAAGTAGATCCTTGTGGTTTATATTTTTATGTATACATGATATAGATTAAAAGATATTTTAATCTTTTTTTCACTGTGATGTTTAAAAAATAAAATTTTAAAATGTATATGCATGCTCCAACACATGAATTCCAACAGTGGTTTCATAGCCACGGATTTTATATGCATGAAATTGACATACATGTTTGAAAAGAGTTTCAAATTTTAATTTTTTCTTGATACATAAGATATATAGATAAATTTTTAAATTTAAAATTTAATTTTAGAATATATAGTTGATATGTTAAAGCATGCATAGATTTGAATTTTGATCTAGAACCGTTTCTAGTTCATGTTTATATGATATGTAGATACATGCATAAACCTGAAATTTTATATGATCTGATTCATGATTCATATATGAGATATATGATTACATATTTAAGTCATAAAATTATTTTTAATATGATTCATGATTAGTATATGAGATATATGATATCATGTATTGATCTGAATTTTATTTAGATCTAAATTTTACATGCATATATGAGATATATATTTGTATGTTAAATCTAAAAATTATTTTCATAATTTAAAACTTACCTTACATATAAAAAATTTAGATCTAAAATTTAATTTTAGAATCTAAAATTTATATTTTTGTATGAGAATTTTGGTTATGAAAAAATCAAAAGTTAGGTCATGTAATAGGATTGCATCTAAAGTTTATAATTTGAACCATATGGATCTAATTCGATTAAGTAATTGATCAAACTAAGTCAAGTATTGATGTGGGTTCGATCAATTAAGTTATATGATCATGCAATTATTGTTGATCAAATAGATTGAATCCCATATGTAGAATCAATTAACCTAAGGACCTAATCTGTCTTCTTGGTTTAAGCCTGATTCGCTTGAGTTAACCTATTTGGACCAATTGACTTATTGGTGTCTAAGGTAAGTAATTGAGACGTGGTTATTTAATTATTTCTATTAGCTTATCTAGTCAATTTATTAGTGTCTAAGAAAAGCAACGGGGGGATCCCCTCTGACTCTACTTATCTGGTCAATTTCAAAGATTGGGTCTTGAATTAGGTTGCTTAGCAGTTTGATTTAGCCCATACTAATTAGATCTATCATATGATGACTGATTAGATAAGATCTAAATCTAAATCTTCTCACAAATATTAAGTCCATAGGTCTTCCATCATTGTAGATGTGCGGGCGTGCTACCGATGTTAATTATTTTCGGCTGGTCACAGTGGTTCAATTACATTGGGAACACACAACCACTCTATTAGCAAAGGGTTACAATAGGATAAGGATGGAGTTGGGCCCAATAACTATTAGGTGAGGGATCCAATGATGGCCTTGCACCTGCTTGTAAATGGTGGGTCAGACTTAACTAAGGAGTGTGTCAATAACTGTTAGATGAGCCCACATGACTTAGAGACCAAATCGCTGCAACATATTTAGAGAAGCATCTAGACAAAGAGTTATCCACGCATCGATGTACCTACCTATTACCAATAACTATTAGGTGAGGTGCATGGCATCGGTGGGACCGCAGCACCCATTAGGAATCCTTTATCACGTTAGGATTTTCATTTCCCACCCAAGGAGTGGAGGGATCTGATAAATTAGTGGGAGTCGTTGTTTGTATCTTAAAGTCACTAGAAATAAATATAATATTAAAGTATAAAAATCTAACTCGAATCTCTACTCTCACAGTTAAACAATGTCAGCCATGAACCCTTTAGCCTGTATCTTTAAAACCAATCGTTTGACCGAAACTAATTATAAAGACTGGCTCAAAAATCTCAGAATTGTCCTGAACTTTGAAAAATTAAGTCATGTACTCGATCAGGAACCCATAGTGTTACCAAACCATCCTACTATCGAGAAAAGAGCTACTTTTGAAAAGTGGATGGATGAAGATAGTCGGGTCAAGTGCTATGTGTTGACATATATGTCAAATGAGTTACAAAGCCAGCATGAGCATATGCCCACTATCAAGGCTATGATCACTCACCTACAAGAGTTGTAGGGTGAGTAGAGCCATACTGCATGCTTCGAAGTATCCAAGAGACTCTTCAACTTGAAGATGCACGAAGGGCAGTCTGTTCATGAGCACTTATGATAGTGATCAAGGACATTAAGGAGCTTCGAAAGCTCAGGCTTGAAATGCAAAAAGAATTGCAAATGAATTTGATCCTTCAATCCCTTATGAGTTCATATTGTCAATTTATTATAAATTTTTATATGAACAATCTCAATTGCACTATACCCGAACTGGTCAACATGTTGGTCACTACGGAAGGAACTTTGAAGAGTTCAAAGGGCACTGTTCTCACTGTGGTGCGGACTTCTTCTAAGAAAAAATCTATTAGGAAGAAGAAGATAAAATCTGCTAAGAAGCAGAAGAAAGAAAGCAAGCCAAATAAGGAAGTTCCTAAGAAGGCTGAAGCAAAGGGAAAGTATTTTCACTGTGATGCTGAATGCCACTGGAGAAGGAACTGCCCACTCTACCTGGAGAGCCTAAAGATCAAAAAGGGTTATAAACCTTTGGAAGGTATGCTCATAATTGAATCTAACCTTACGATTTTTTCTACTTCTAGTTGGGTATTGGACTTTGGTTCGAGTGCTCATATATGTACTTCAATGCAGGGTCTAATAGAAAGTAGGAGGTTGAGGGAAGATGACATGATCCTTCGGATTGACAATGGAGCAAAAGTTGCTGCAGAAGTCATTGGTAGTTATCCTTTTCGATTATCGTTTGGCATTAGATTAGATTTAAAAGACTGTTATTATATTCCTATAGCTAGTCAGAATTTGAATTTCGTATCTGTGCTAGCATAGGAAGGTTTTGAAATTAGTTTCAACAAAAGACTTTTATTCTATTTATTTATGAAATAAATTAATTGCATGAGGTCTTTTAATTAACAGTCTATATCACTTGCATGTTAATACTAATATAAATTTAAATGAGCAAATAGTGAGTGCTGTAGGTCAAAAGAGATCCAGAGATAAAATTAACTAGAAATACTTGTGGCATCATAGACTAGGCCATATTGTGAAGGAAAGTGTGGTGGGTGATTTGCATGCATTTTAAAAAATTTATAGTGGAACATACATAGATTAAATAATTTAATCAATAATGCATGCATAGATCAAATCTAAAATTACCATACAGGATCTATGACATGAACTAACATGTATGTATGTACATCTGAAATCTAAAATTCAGCAAGTATAGATCATATCTATTTTATATTTAGATCATATCTAAATATTAAATAAATTCAAAACTTCATATCTGAGGGTGGATAGTAGATCACCACATCCAAAATCTATAATACCTGGTTCTTCATGATACTTGACAGCCGCACATGCATTCGACCTTTATGGATATCCACACGAAGTTCTTTTGCTGATCAATCTCTCCGGGAGTGCTAGCTCATGAAGACACCATGCATTGACTGATCTAAGAGGAAACACAAAGATGAAGAATAAGGAGACCCTCTCCTTTTCTTCCTAGATCCATGCATCTGATCTCTACAATAGAGATCAAGAGAAGAATCCTTTTTTCTCAATTTTCTATGCATAAGAGAGAACCTCTCTCTTCCTTTCACATCTTTGAGAAAAAAATTTTTTCCCTAATTTTTTATGATAAAAATCAAATCTAATTTGATTTCTTATGCTAAAAATCATATGGAATCCTAAGCTTTAGAAAAACCTAAAAGAGGGATCCAAGAGAAGAGCCATTCGTCTCTCTTCTTCTCCCTTTTTCTTCTTGATCTAGAACTCTAGGAAGCCCCAAACATCTAATCAGATTTTTTTGATATTTTTTTTTAAATTTTTATGTTAAAAATTAAATCTAATCTGATTCTTATCCTAAAGAAAAATAGAAAAAAAATCTGGAAGAAGAACTCCTTCTTCTTCAAGATTGTGCACAAGAAAGAAGATCCTTCTTCTTCCTTCTTCTCTCATTAGGAAGAACTTTTCTTCTCCAATTTTCTATTGTAAAACTAGCAAGAGAAGCCCTCTTTGATGCCCAAGAACTAGCAATCAACTCTTATAAAAATACACTAAGATGGGAAGGAGAGGAGGGGGTTGGCGTGTGGATATTGGGGTATCAGGAATTAATAGCACATGGGTTGGTTTAGTTGGTTAAGTCCTATTTCAAATAGAACTCAAGATCTTGATCAAATTCTAACTAATTCTTGAATCCAATTCTAACCAATTTAAGAATTAGTTATAACAAACTAACTAATTAGATCCTAGCCTAATTATGAAACCAGTTAGGCCCCAATTCAATTGAAAATTAGTTAGATTAAAATCCCATTGATCCAAAGATTATTTCTAAATGAAGATCAGGGAAGTCATTTGATATTAGAGCTTGATCCAATCAAACCTATTATCCAATAAAATTAGATCTAATCCAAGTCTATATAAAACTAATTGAATCATATTCAATTTAAAATTTGATTTGTATCCTTGAGATCAGTTGGAACAAGCCCTGTTATTTAATAGGGATGCATCCAATCAATCCAAAGCCAATCTAATTGAATCTAATTCAATTAGATCTGATCTAATCCCCATTGCTCAATCAAATTGAGCCAATTAATAATCATATAGTTAATTAATTATTCTTCTAATTTACCAACCATTAGTAAATAATTTATTGTAACCTTTGTGTAGGATTAATCATCAATCTCATTGATAATTAAATTCTTCAACGATTCATAATCATCGATCAGCCATTTGATCAGACACGTACTTCTATGTGTGTGATCCCATATATTCAAACCTAAGTCGGTAGCACAAGAATAATTTTTATAAAAATCGATGTAACCATCTAGCAATGGAACCTAATGACCGGATAAGCCGAATGTATGCCCAGCAACACTCTAGAACTCATGTGGATATAGTTATCGTATAATTCATCCCTTTGACACTTGATGCTTAAGGATGACTAAGGGTTAACCTGTCAACCTAGGAAGAGTGGTCCATGCTTGTGTCTTAACCTTAAAAATTCTGTGACTCCTCACTAGGACTACTTTGACCAAAGTTTTACTAAATTGAAATACAGTAATGCATCATCTCCAATTTTACTTGGAGCGATCAATTCCATCTTGGCTTGTACTTAGACTTCACAAGTACTTGACTGTACCTAAAAATCTTCTATCATCGAATTAAAAATTTAGATAGTCTAGCACCAAAGCACAGTGAGTTGCTTGTAAGTCATCAAGGCAGTCTCAAGTCAGAGGGATATATATACCCATATCCCATCAGAGCAACTCTTGATAGTAAATTGCTCCGAAAGTGGTCACACTCAATGAAATATACTCCTACAAATCACTCATATGCCATACCCATGTCACCACATACCTTGGTTTAGAGGACAACCAACCAATATGGCATACAACGACCTACACTCGATATAATTATTGTCCTTATAATAATTGTATCATTTGATCGTGAGCAGGATTTAAAAATCACATGATAAATCCTCCTGTATCATTTTGGTAGTAGTTCTAAGGACTTCATCATAACATATGAGTTCTATTTTGAAAGATGTATTCCTTATGATGAACCTGTCAGATAACATTTATCATTTTATAATTCATATACTTGTATGGAGCACAATCATCTACAACCTAGATGATTAACTTTAGGACATATTTTTCAACATATTGGATAGGATAGGATAAGCAAACTGAAAAAAGATAGGATCTTTGGCTCTCTTAATCCAGAGTCGTATCCAACTTGCAAATCTTATCTTTGAGAAAAAATAGCCAAGTTACCCTTTGTAGGACATGGGAAAAGGATCATTGAGTTACTTGCCCTGGTACCCACCAATGTGTGTAGGCCATTTATTGTATAGGCTAGGGGTGGTTATAGCTACTTTATTACCTTTGCTGATGATCTATCTAGGTATGGGTATGTGTATTTGATGAAACACAAGTCTGAAGCCTTTGAAAAGTTCAAAAAATTCAGAAGTGAAGTAGAAAAATAAACTGATAAACCCATTAAGATTCTTCGATCTGATCGAGGAGGTGAATACCATAGTCAAAAATTTTTGAGATATCTTAAGGATAATGACATAGTCTTTTAATGGACTCCTCCTGAAATACCTCAGCTCAACGGTTATCTGAAAAAAGGAATAAAACCCTATTGAATATGGTCAGGTCCATAATGAGCTTCACTAATCTACCCTTATATCTTTGGGGATATGTCTTATTAACCGCCATTCACTTGTTGAATAGGGTTCCATCAAAATCCATTCCTACCACACTGTATGAGATATGGTATGGCAAGAAACTGAGTCTAGGTTATCTTAAAACTTGGGGATGTCTGGCTTATGTCAAGAGATAGATGGCTAATAAACTAGATGATAGATCTATAGTAGCTCATTTTATAGGATATGTTGAAGAAAATTTTTGGTAGTATAGTGTGTGCAATTAAAAAATTTTATATAGCAAAAATAATAGATTAAATAATTTAATCTTAATCACATGTATAAGATCTAATCTTAGACTACCACATCAGAATCTTTGATATAAAAAATATATACTTTAGATCTAAAAATAAAAATCATATCGATCTCATCGATGCTAAAATTTTAGATCTAACTATTAGATCTACCATAAGAATCAAAATAAGTTAGAGATCATTACCAAACAAATTTTGATCTTGATCTTCTCTAATCCAATGGTTAGAGAGGGTGTTCCTCAGGTTGCTTGCAGCCATACGAAGTCGTCTGACCTCTATAAAAAAATCCACACAAAGACTGGCGTAGATCAGGGGCTCGGAGATGCTAGTCTGCGAACAACTTCGATAGCTGATCTCTTCCTTCTTCTACAAGCACCTTGGACACTCCAAAGTGATAGAAGATCTGGAGGAAGAAGAGAGAAGGAGAAGAGGCTCTAGAAATAAAAAATCTACAAAGAAATTGATCATAGAACGTCCAAGAGAGGGGTCCCCTTTTTATAGACTAGGAATTAGGACTTTCTAAGAAAAGATGCCATAAATCAATGCCAAAACCCTTTTTTGGCATCCCCAAAAATTCTAAAAAAATCATTAGAATGTGGAGAAGAAATTTAAAGTCTCACATGCCAAATAATTATTCAAGAAAGATAAGAAAAAAAAAATATGGCTCCAATAATATACCATATATGAAAAATCCCTTTTCTAGTCTGCATCTTATCTCTAATTCGGATCGCTTTCGAATTAGGCAAGGGATAACATTATGACTCATCAGCTATAGCCAACCATGATTATTGGATCCTCTCTCATGATGTCAAAAATTATAACCCAAATCCAATTAGGCATGGAGAATTGGCATGGATCCAGATGTGGCGCAAAAGATAAGGATAGAGTCCTAGTCTGACTTGGACTCTTCATTTCTAATTTAATACTAATCCAAATTAAATTTAGATTGAAACCATTGATAGAAATGAACCTAATTCAATGAAAAATCTAAATATATTATCAAATTTTTAATCTAATTAAAAATTAATCGAGTTCAAATCCTGATCGAATGAGGATCAAATTTCTCTTGTAATCAAATTTGATCATATCAATTCCAATCTGAGTCGAATTGAATCTAATTCAATTAGACTTATTCTAAAGCTCTTTACACAATCTAATTGAGTCAATTAGTAATCTAATTATTAATTAATTTTTTATAAATAATAGAGTTTCAGTCTCAGTGGGACTCTCCCATCGAGTCTTAGTCCAAGTAGGACTCTTCCCCAGAGTCACAATCTAATTGGACACTTCAGCCATCAGATCTGAGCAAATCTTCTAATGCATGTGACCTCATAAGTTTGAACCTAAATCAGTAGTATAGAAATAATTTTTTATACCAATCGATATAACCATCTAGCAATGATGACCCGATGACCAGATGGGTCGAAGTGTTGCAAAGCAACTTTCTAGAACCTACTGGCGTATGGTTATCGTATAATTCATCCCTTTGATCCAAATGCTCAAAGTGACTTAGGGTTTAACCATCAATCCTAATTAAGTTGACCACATTATATTTCAACCTTTTAAATCCATCTCATGGATTATCTTGGATAAGGTTTTGTTAAATTGAAATACACTGATGCATATCTCCTACCAATTCAGAGGAGTCAATTCTATCTTGATTCACATACTGACTTGATAAGTACTTGATTGCATCTAGTATCCTTCCATCACTAAGTTAGAAACTTGGATAGTCCGATACTAAAGTACAATGAGTTGCTTACAAGTCACCGTAGTGGTCTCAATTCTGAGGGACACTTATACCCATACCCTTCACAAGCTACTCTTGACAGCAGAGTGCTCGACATATGGTCACGTTCGATACGAATGTACTCTTATATTTTATCTGTATGTCATAATAGTATCTCCATACTTTTTGGTTAAGAGGATAACCAACTCATATGGCACACAACAACCTACACTTGATATCACTATCGTCTTAGTAATAGCGTATTATTTGGTCGCCAACAATTTTAAGGACTTAATGACAAATCCTCCCTTGTCAATTAATATATATAGTTCTAAGGACCTCATTACAATACAGGAGTTCAAAGATGATCAATTTATAATAAAAATATCAAATAACTTTTATTAATAAAAATTCATATATAGTTTACAAGATGAGCACAATCGTCTAACAATTGACTTTGGGACATATTTTTCAACAACTCCCACTTGGACTAAAGTCAATCGGTATAATATCGTATATCCATCTTCAATTTGTGGTCATCAAACTCCTTAATTTTGAGAGCTTTAGTAAATGGGTCAGTCAGATTTTTTTTTCCATCGATCTTCTGAAGGTCGATATCACCTCGATCCATGATCTCCCGGATAAGGTGATAACGACACAGAATATGTTTGGTGTGCTGATGGGATCTCAGCTCCTTGGCTTGAGCAATGACTCCAATATTATTGCAGTATAACAAGAAAGGGCCATCAACAGAGGGTGCCACTTCGATCTCACTGATGAACTCCTACAACCATACAACTTTTATTGCATCATCGGATGCCGCGATATACTCTGCTTCGCAAACAGAGTCTGTCACAGTATTTTGTTTGAAACTTTTCTAGTAGATTGCTCCACCATTTAAGATAAAAATATAATCCGACACACCCTTACTATCATCATGGTCTGACTGAAAGCTGGAGTCGGTGAACCCCACAAGTTTCAAGTTAGTCTCACCATACACAAGCCACTGGTCCTTAGTATTTCTTAAATACTTAAGAATAATCTTTACGACCCTCCAGTGATTTTTTCTTGGATCAGACTGGTATCTACTCACTACCCCTAATGAGTATGCTACGTCTGATCTCGTACATATCATGGCGTACATAATAGAATTCACTATCGAAGCATATGAAGCTCTACTCATACGCTGTCTCTCTTAAGGAGTTGTCGGACAATCTCCTTTCGAAAGAGAAATTTTTTGGCCTATCAGAAGATAGCTTTTCTTGAAATTTTCTATGCTTAACTATTTTAGCATAATATCTATGTATGTGGATTGGAAGAGTCCGAGCAGCCTCTTAGATCTATCCCTATAGATCTTCATCCCTAGAATGTAGACTGCTTCTTCCAGATCCTTCATGGAGAATTGTGACGACAGCCACACTTTTATTTTCTGTAATGCAGGGACATCATTTTCGATTAAGAGAATGTCATCTATATATAATATAAAAAATATAATTATTGAACCATTTGCCTACTTATATATGCTGGATTCCTCTCCATTCTTAATGAAGCTATATATTCTGATCACCTTATCAAAACGTATGTTCTAACTCCAAGATGCTTGCTTCAATTTATAAATGGATCTCTGAAGCTTGCACACTTTGGACTCATCTGTGGATATGAATCTTTCAAGTTGTATCATATATACCTCTTCATTCAGCTCTCTATTTAGGAAAGCTGTCTTCACATCCATTTGTCAGACTTCATAATCCAGATATGCTGCTATCGCAAGCATGATCCGAATGGATTTGAGCATTGCTACAGGAGAAAATGTCTCATCATAGTCAATACCATAATGCTAACAATAATTCTCGACAACCAAATAGACTTTATAGGTCTTCACTTTTCCATCTGTGCCCCTCTTCCTGTTGAAGATCCACTTACACCCTATGGGCTTTACCCCTTTAGATGAGTCCACTAATGTCCATACATTTTTGACCTTCATGGACTCCATTTTGGATCTTTTGGCTTCAAGCCATTTATCAAAGTCGGATCTCTGCATTGCATCCATGTAGGTGATCGGATCCTCATCATTCTCATCGAGTTCGATAGGATCCCTATCCCAGACCAAGAAACCTAAGTATCTGTTCGGCTGACGTGGTACTCTACCGGATCACCTTAAGGATGTTTATTCATTGGGCTCCAAATTTGATCTCATCAAATTCGATTCAGATTCAATCATTGGTGTCAGTTTTTCTACCTATCGAACTTCATCAAGCTCGATTTTAGAGAAACTTATTCCTTCACTAAGAATTTTTTTTTCAAAAAATATGTCGTACTGCTGATAAACACCTTTCGTTCAGTAGGTAGGTAAAAGTAATATCCCCTCATTTTTTTGGGGTACCCTATAAAATTATACTTATTGGAAATAGGACTGAGCTTGTCAGTTTGTAATCGTTTAACATAAGCTTGACACCCTCGGACCCTAAAGTAAGAGAGGTTCGGCCTACGTCCTGATCATATCTCATATGGTGTCTTATTAACTGACTTGCTCGAAATATTATTGAGCACAAGACAGGCTGTTTCAAGTGCATATCCCCAAAAGAAGATCGACAGAGTTGCAAACTCCATCATGGATCGAACCATGTCCAACAAGATTCGATTCCTTCTTTCTGAGATGCCATTATGCTGTGATATCCTTGGAAGGGTCTATTGGGAGAGAATCCCATTCTCTCCTAGATATGTCAGAAATTCATTAGAAAAGTATTCACCTCCTCAGTTAGATTAAAAAATTTTAATATTTTTTTCAATTTATTTCTCTACTTCATTACAGAACCGTTTGAACATTTCAAACAATTCGGACTTGTATTTCATCAAGTCAACGTGCCCATACCTAGATAGGTCATCTATGAACATGATGAAGTAGCTATACCCTCCTCTGGCACATGTGCTCATCGGTTCACATACATTGGTATGTATCAGACCCAGCACATCACTGACTCGTTCACTTTTTTCAATAAAAGATGACTTGGTCATCATTCTAAGCAAATAAGACTCACAGATAGGTAATGATTCATAATCATGTTTATCAAGAATTCTTTCTTAAGCCAACTTGTTTATCTTGTTCTTGTTGATATGATCTAGCCTACAATGCTAAAGGAAGACATCTGTGATATCATCTATTCTAAGGTATTTATTTGAAATGTATATTACATTAGGCCTGATACAATATAGATATCATTGTTCAACTGTCCACGTAAAATTGTAACATCATTCAAAATGATATCACAAAAAATTTTTTTTATTGATATTTCATAATTTGAATTGCCCAAAAGGCCTACAGAAATAATATTTAAAAAAAAAACTAGAACAGTAATGACACTCATTAAGAATAATATATTGAGACTCAAATACAAGCTTGATGTTTCTAAAGCTAGAACTGGAACTGATCTTCCATCTCCAACATTCAGGAATCTCTTGCCTTCTCCAAATCTCCTAGTGACCTAAAGATCCTGTAATGAATTGCAAATATGAATAGGGCTTCCAGTATCCAATACCTAGGTCATTGTATCTATAAGAGAGAAGTTACAAGGTATTATCACATAAGTACCTTGTTCAGCAACTGATTGCTTCTTTTTCTTTGGCATGTTCGGATCAAGCGAAGCGATATACTGAGGACAATTTCTCTTTCAGTGACCCTGCTTTTTACAAAAGAAGCACTCTGCCTGATTTTGATCTACCTTGAACTTGGATTTTTGGGACTGACTCCCAGCACTTTATTCTTCTTCTTTTTCTTTTTCTTAAAGGGATAATGACTACCCGAAGAAGATCATCTCACTAGATTCACTGTCTTTTTATGGAGCTGGTGATCTTTTTCAAAAGTCTGTAGCAATTCCAATAGACCATGGTAGTTGACTATAGGCTTCATCATTCTGAAATGACTGAGGAACGACAGGTAGGACTGTGGAAGAGAGTTCAGGATCGCATCTTTCTACAGCTGTTTATGCAAAGAAAAGTTAAGTTTGCTCAATTTTTCAATTTGCTCGATCATGTACAATACATGATCAATAACAGATACACCCTCTCTCATTCAAGTATTGAAAATAGTATAACTAGTCTTGTGCCACTCAATGTCATCAAAAGTACCAAAAAAATCCCTCAACACTTGAAGCATTTTCTCTGGATGAGCTTCTTCAAACTTCTGACTGAACTTGTTGTTCATGGAGGCCCACATGATGCAACGAACTATGGTACGGTCGTTGAGCCACTTCAAATAAGTGTCTCAGATCGCTCCTCGGGTGTTAGGAGCAGGCTCCTCAAGTGTCAGATCCATTATCACATAAAGAATCCCATCATGCTCCAGGACAATCTTTAATTTTTGATATCAATTATCAATATTTGATCCGATAAACTTCTCACTATCCAACAGTGATCGGAGTGACAAGTTTGAGGCCATATCTACACACAAAGAAAGAACAAACTCTAATTAGTATATGAATTTATTAATCTTAAAGACTTGGACTTTAGTCTAAAGGTTCTCCCACTATTTTATACGAATTGATAGCCTCTACCTTCAATTCGAAGAATTATCTTAATTTTTTAGCGGGTACTAAAATTCACACAGACTACATATAGGTTCGAGGATGGCTCGATCAACCCATATACACCTATGGATAGGTTCTCAACCAATTATTTCTCCAAACAACTTCTAGTATTTAATTTAGCCCCAGATTTCATTTTAGTAAGCGATGGGCCTCCACTGAAAGTTCCAGTTAGGTCAAACTATTAACATGAACATACTCAGTGATTCTACATAATGAGTGATCAGGTCCAAGGATGGCTCAGTCAATCCAACTATCATCAGATAGTTCATCAGAGTCATCATATGATGAATGATAATTCTATCATTCAGAGAGAACATCAGATGAATGGCATCTGCAATATCAATCAGAAATAATAGATCCATTATCACTTACCTTAATGAAAGGCTATGATCTAGTTATCACCATAACCAGCTCATTTTAAAAACTTAATAATTTAGAGAATTTAATCAATTTAGAAAAGAGAGAAGAGAAGAAAAGATCAATCAGTAGACCATAATCCTCCCACTAACTTCATCAAGTCACTGAATCGAGTTAGGTCATGCTGATTGAACTGGCACCTAGATCAGTCACACTGATCAACCTTAATGACATGGACTAACTTGAATCACTTAATGATCTAATTAAAATTTAGTTCATCAAATTGATCAGGTAAGTGAGATCGATGGGAGGGTCTACTAAGCTTGCCTTAGACATCATCGAAATGACCTGATAAGCCACTTCCATTTAAAAACCATCGATCGAAATGCCAAACTTACCTTAGACACCAATTGGTTAATTAGTTTCAATTTGACCAACCTAATGATTCGGGTTCAACCACTGAGCCATAATCAAGGTCCATTTGGTCTAATCAAAGATATGGATTTAACCATCTATAACTATTATACTAGAGAAATTCTGATTAATCTAATTCAATATTTGGTTAGAGTTAATCAATTTCTCTACATGGTCTATCAATTTTTTGATTCTAATCTTAGGTCTAACTTAATTAAAGAGAAGGACCTGATTTGAGCTAACCCATACCCCATGTTTTATACAATGTCATTAGATCTAAATTACAATTCTAAATCCAGCAGCTTGATACTTAATTTTCAATTAAGTTTTGCATCAACATAGTTAAGGTTTTGAAAATAATTTTTTATGTAAACTTTTTACATCAAGTCATAAAAATTTTTAGATCAAATTTAAATTTTTTATGATTTTAGATCAAAATAATTTTGACTAAATAAGATTAGATGTGACTAACTATCTTTGCAACTTGCATCACATACAATAACACATAGGGTTTCAAGATCTAGGATTTTGCAAGAAAATAAGTTTTCTCTTTTCACTTTCTTCTTCATGGGACCTTACAGAGGCACCTCTACACATGATGAAGAGCACCCCATTGAATGAGAGGAGAGGGTTATGAAATCCTACTTGCTTCTATGATCGGACGGCCTGGTGATTATCCAATTTGAGTACTTTGCTACTTAGAACATCTAATCTAAATAAATAATAATCAGATCTGAAAATAAAATAATTTAAATTTAATTAAAATCATAAATAATCATATCTAATAATAAAAAATTAGATCTAAAGTCATATTAATTCATATCAAAATAACCTGGCTCTGATACCAGTTGAAAAAAATTTTCGATAGTGCAATACATGCAATTAAAAAATTTTATGCAGCAAAAATAATAGATTAAATAATTTAATCTTAATCATATACATAAGATTTAATCTTAGACTACCACATCAGTATCTTTGATATAAAAAATATGTACTTTAGATTTAAAAATAAAAATCACATCGATCTCATCGATGCTAAAATTCTAGATCTAACTATTAGATCTACCATAGGAATCAAAATAAGTTAGAGATCTTTATCAAATAAATTTTGATCTTGATCTCCTCTAATCTAATGGTTAGAGAGAGTATTCCTCAGATTGATCACAACCACACGAAGTCATCTGACCTTTATAGAAAAATCCATGCAAAGACTGGCATAGATCAGGGGCTCGGAGATACTAATTTATGAACAACTTCGACAGCTAATCTCTTTCTTCTTCTACAAGCACCTTGAACACTCTAAAGCAATAGAGAATTGGAAAGAGAAAGAGAGAAGGAGGAGAAGAGGCTCTGAAAATAAAAAATCTACAAGAGAATTGATCATGGGACATCCAAGAGAGGGGTCCCCTTTTTATAGCCTAGAAATTAGGACTTTCCAAGAAAGGATGCCATGAATTAATGCCAAAACCCATTTTTGGCATCTCCAAAAATTCTAAAAAAAATTATTAAAATATGTAGAAAATATTTAGAGTGTCACATGCCAAAGAATTTCTCAAGAAAAATAAGAAAAAAAAAATATAGCTTCAATAATATATCATATACAAAAAAATTTTTTTCTAGTCTGCATCTTATCCCTAATTTGGATCGCATTCGAATTAGGCAAGAGATAGCATTATGACTCATCAGCTATAGCTGACCACCCTTATTGGATTCTCTCTCATAATGTCAAAAATCACAATCCAAATCTAATTAGGTGTGGAGAAATTGGCATGGATCCAGATGTGGTGTAAAAGATAAGGATAGAGTCCTAGTCTGACTTGGACTCTTCATTTCTAATTCAATTCTAATCCAAATCAAATTTGGATTGAAACCACTGATAGAAATGAATCTAATCCAATTAAAAATTTAAATATCTCATTAAATTCCTAACTCAATTAGAAATTAGCCATGTCCAAACCCTGATCGAATCATGATCAAATTTCTCTTGTAATCGGATTTGATCATATCAATCCCAATATGAGTCGAACAGAATCTAATTCAATTAGTCTTGTTCCAAAGCTCTTTACTCAATCTAATTGAGTTAATTAGTAATCTAATTACTAATTAATTCTCTATAAATAATAGAGTTTCAGTCTCAGTGAGACTCTCCCACAGAATCTTAGTCCAAGTAGGACTCTTCACCAGAGTCACAATCCAATTGGACTCTTCAGCCATCAGATCTGATCAAATCTTCTAATGTATGTGACCCCATAGATTCAAACCTAAATTGATAGTATAAGAATAACTTCTTATATTAATCAATATAACCATCTAGCAATGATGATCTGACGATTGAATGGGTCGAAGTATTGCAAAGCAACCTTCTAGAACCTACTGACGTATGGTTACCGTATAATTCATCCCTTTAATTCAAATACTCAAAATGACTTAGGATTTTATTGTCAATCCTAATTAAGTCGATCACATTGTATTTTAACTTTTAAAATCTATCTCATGGATTATCCTGATCAAAATTTTGCTAAATTGAAATACACTGATGCATAGCTCCTACCAATTCAGAGGTGTCAATTCTATCTTGACTCACACACTGACTTGATAAGTACTTGACTGTACCTAGTATCTTTTCGTCACTAAGTTAGAAACTCAGATAGTCCAGTATTAAAGTACAGTGAGTTGCTTACTAGTCACCATAGTGGTCTCAAATCGGAGGGACACTTATACCCATACCCTTCCCAAGCTACTCTTGACAGCAGAGTACTCGACACATGGTCATGTTTGATACGAATATACTCCTACATTCTATCTGCATGCCATAACAGTGTCTCCACACTCCATGGTTAAGAGGACGACCAACTCATATGGCACACAATGACCTACATTTGATATCGTTATCATCCTAGTAATAGTTTATCATTTGGTCGCGAATAATTTTAAGGATTTAATGATAAATCCTTCCTTGTAGATTAATATATATAGTCCTAAGGACTTCATTACAACACAAGAGTTCAAAGATGATTAATTTGTAATGAAAATATCAAATAATTTTTATTAATAAAAATTCATATACAGTTTATAAGATGAGTACAATCATTTAACGATTGACTTTGGGACATATTTTTCAATAGGATATCTAAAAGAATCCATGAGATACTACTTCTACTTTCTATAAAATTACAATATGATTGTGAGTCAGAATGTCATATTTCTAAAAAAATAGTTTATCCAGGATAGTGGCAGTGAGAGGTTAGTTGAGCTTGAAGAGAAAGTCTCTGAAGAGCAAAGATCTATAGATCTTCAGGAACCCATAATTTATGATGCAGTAGTTGATGTTCCTTTACCACCTCGTAGATCTAGCAGGATCTCCTGACCTCCTGAAAGGTACATGAGTATGCTTATGAAAGAAATAAATAAAATATTTTTTATGAGAGATAGGGATCATGATGATGATCCTAATACCTTTGTCAAGATGATGTCTGACATCGATTTTAAAAAATAGTTAGATATGATGAAGTCAGAAATTGACTCAATGTACTCGAACCAAGTATGGATCTTAGTAGATCTACTTGAGAGTATTGTACCCATTAGGTGTAAATGGATCTACAAAAGAAAAATAGATGCCAATGGTAAGATAGAAACCTATAAAACTAGGCTTGTGGCAAAATATTACAGTCAGTGCAAGGGCATTGACTATCAGAAATCTTCTCATCCATAGTCATACTAAAATCCATCCACACTCTGCTTGCTGTTACAGTTTACTATGATTATGTAATCTGATAGATTGATATGAAAACTATTTTTCTGAATGGATATCTTAAGAAAGATATCTATATGGAGCAGCCTTTAGGTTTCACATCTGGTGATGGTGATCACAGAGTCTACAAGCTGCAAAGGTCCATATACAGATTAAAGCAAGCTTTTCAGAGTTGGAACTATCATTTTGATGAAGTGACTAAATTATTTGATTTTATTAAAAATGAAGAGGAACCATGTGTATACAAAAGAGTCAGTGGGAGTGCAATAATATTCTTCATATTGTACATGGATGATATTTTCCTCATTGAAAATGATATTTCTATGCTAACTATGGTCAAAAGATGTTGTCCAAAGAATTCTTCATGAAAGACCTAAGAGAAGCATTCTATACTCTCGGAATAAAGATCTATAGGGATAAACCTAAACGGATGCTAGGCCAATCATAAAAGCTATACATAAAGAAGGTGTTGAAGAAGTTCAGCATGAAAAACTCTAAAAGAAGACTTTTGCCTCTTAGGCATGGTATTAATCTTTCCAAGATGATGTGTCTGACCACATCTGAGGAAGTTCAGCGCATGAGTATGATTCTTTATACCTCAGCCATAGGGAGCCTCATGTATGCCATGCTGTGTACTCAATCTAATATAGTCCTTGCTGTGAGTGTCATGAGCAGGTATCAGTCGAATCTAGGTAAGAAGTACTGGATAGCTATGAAGAATATCCTTAAGTACTTAAGAAGGACTAAAGATTTATTCTTGATCTTTGAAAGAGATTCTAAATTGCGAGTCAAGGGGTATACTAAGTCAGACTTGATGTCTGATCCTGATGATAGAAAGTCTACATTAAGATATATGTTCATTTGCAATAGTGGCACAGTCAACTGAAAGAGTTTCAAGCAATCCATCATAGCGGATTCGACCACAGAGACTGAGTATGTTATTGCTTTGGATGCTGCAAAAGAAGGCTTCTGATTCAAAAAGTTTATTGTGGAACTCGAGATTATGACATCGGATGCCATACCACTTTACTGTGACAATAATGGAGTCATAGCACTTGCTAAAGAGCTGAGGTCTAATCAGAAATCAAAGCACATCAAGCGACGGTATCATATCATACGCAACTACCTCGAAAAGAAACATGTCGAGATGCGAAGAGTGGACTCCGTGGACAACATTGCAGATTCACTGACAATGCAATTGAGCCAGTCGAAAATGAAAGTCCACATTGAGAAGATGAGACTTAGATTAGTGGCCAATTGGTTTTAGTCCAAGTAGAAGATTGTTGGATGTATGTCCTAGAAGTCAATATGGCTGACACATTATAATAAATCTAAGATAATTTTATACTTAATATATTAATTTGATTAATAAAAAGATAAATTTATTCTTCATTCAAGTGTGATGTATCCTTGAATCATCCATAGAATTAACTTTCAATAAATATTCTCAAAGTGTTGAGAATTAGAGATATGTATTTAATTCCTAAATACTTTTGATCAAAAAATTATTATAAGGACGGTGATCAATCTGGATAGACCGACCCATAGATCACTTCTTTTGGGATAGATGAGTCTCTGGTCTATAGTGTAGAGATACTAGATGATGAGTGTGGATAGTTGTTAGAGAACTAGTATTGAGCATGACCATACGAGAGATCATTTGGATTTCTATTCAATCGTCAGTGATTGTCTCGATGCTGTAGTTGTGTGAATGGTTCTTTGACCTGAGATGGTACTACTACTCGAAGTGAGGCTATTGGAGTTTAACTGATACATGAACATGAGTCTCAATCTCTTGTAGTGGATGTTGGCAATAATTGGTCCACTATAGGAGTAGGGTGTGCATCAAGATGGGATCTATTGACCTTGATAGAGAGTGAAAAAAAATCTACTTTTTCCTTATAGGATCTTTCAGATCTAATGAGATCTGGGGTAGAATATTTTAAAAAAAAATTATTCTATTTTATTCCAGATCTAAGGTCTATTAGATCTGATTCTTATTATCTGATATTTAATCTAAAATTAAATCTAAAACTTGAGGATTAGAGGAATACCTCTAGGGTAACTAGATTACCCTATAGATGATCGCAGCAACGCCCAAGGTTCTAAAATAGCCATGCAGTCATCTGGCCTCTATTGGTATCCACTCAAATAGGATCTAGATCATCTTCTCCTCATGAATCTTTGCTCCAAAAATTAGATCTGGATCTGATCTGGAAGATCTTCAAAAGATCTTCTGAAGCTGGAGCAGCAGCTTCTCGACAAATCCCTGCAGCCTTCTGATTAGGGAGCCACCACGCCTTGGACAAGCACCAAATGGATGCCCAACTTCTTGGACATGAAGAGGGGAGAGAGAGGACCAAAGGGGGCATAGAGAAGTGGAGGGATATCAGGCTTTTGCTGGGGATTGAGCAAATTCTCTCAACCCTAGGTGCAGATAGGATTTAAATAGACCCTGTTGTGCCATGCAGTGCCACATCATTCGACCAATCAGAAAATTTTAATTAATTTTGAAAAAATTTTGATTAGTGGAGTGATATCATCTGATCATATCAATAAGAATCCCCACAATCCCTCCTACTATTGTTGCCAACACTGGATAAACACAGTGAGATTGGCGCCCAAAAGTTTGAGTCGATCAAGGCATAGAGTCCTCATCTCATGGGACTCTATCCTTATCCACTTGGGGTGCAAGCCATATCTGATTATGGCACTCACTTTGAGAGTAAAATTAGCAGGTGGACACTCTACAAAAACTCTCCAATGACCTCTTGCCAAGTGGCCTTCAGTCCAAGGACCATGGGTCAATGTTTGATCAATGTCCCAAAATGGAAATGGCAGGTGACAGAAATTAGCAGGTGTTGTCTTAAATTCATCTCATGAATTAAGATAAGATTTTTTTGAGCTGGACTGGCTCCAGTCAGACTGAGAGAAACCTTCTCAAGGTTCTCTGGGTGAGTCAAATCATATTTGGCTCAGTCGAGATGAAAAAGATTACACGAGGAGAAAGTTAGGCTCAACCGTGTGCTAGCATGATTTTCTTGAACCTAATTGGATCTAATCCAAATAAATCAAACTGGGCTAGCTCAATTGATAACATCCAGACCCTAACTCTTGTTTGTGTGATCCAGTTAGGTTCATTTCCATATGGTAATGAGACATGTCATGATCTCATCATCGACATCATCGAAACTCCTTTCGATGGACCAAAACTCTTCTGATTCAGACAATTTAGAATGATCGATCATCAATATCATTTTAATTGCTCTCGAAATTCACCAATGACACCTAACAGTATATGATGACAACCCATCAAAAATAAAGATGAAACTCTCGGTGCAGCTACCTGTGTGATTGAGTTCCTCTATCATGAGTTCCGACTGAATTAGGGTTAAGGTGAACTCGTCAAACCCAACGTCAGTCATATGAATCAATCGATCGATCCAAGTCTGATATGAAACCCCAATGGAAAACTCTTTTTCATTATTTCACTCTACCATGGCCATGGACTTAAGGACTTGATCTTTCGATCATCATAGTACTACTCCTCTCATCTACCGAGGTTGATAGATCCCATCTTGGTGCAATCTGGTTTCTACAATGAATATGCTACAGCCAACATACACTTCAGAATTTCGGATGGCTAGGAGACTGAGTTATGGTGTAGTCAAACTATAACACACTCAAGGTGAACTGTCGATGCACCTCAGGTCAAAGAACTAGACACATAGCTGCAGCATCGAGCTAGTCATCGACAAGAAGATAGACTTCCTTATGACTGCTCGAGGTGGTCACACTCAGTACTCTCATTCTCAATGAATACCTGTACTCTCGCTCGATGTCTTCACACCATAGACTCAAGACACATCTATCCTAAGAAAGCGATCGTACACCAACCTTCTGGATCGATCACCATCCTCGTGATGATCCTATAGTTAGGAGCTGTTTATGAGTTAGTTATGTAAATTCATGCCTTAAATTTTCAACTCTTGAAAATATGAATTAACATTCCTACTAACTCAAAGGATGTATCACAGACATAATGTACACAATGTGATAGTAGAATAACCCTTTTATTTATTTATAATCAAAATTATAAATTTGCCTTTATATTTGTATAGGAATGTGTCAGCCAATCTGGCATCTAGGGCACACATCTAACAAACTTTCACTTAACCTAATGTCAATTGGGTACATATCTAAGTCCCAACTTCTCAAGGTGGGCTTCGATCTTCTGCTAGCCTAATGGCTTTGTCAGTGGGTCTGCCACATTGTCTGTGGAGTCAACTCTCTCAACCTCGACATAACTTTTTTTGAGATAATCACGGATCAGATAAAATCGCCGCTCGATATGCTTGGACTTCTGATGAGACCTTGGCTCCTTAGCTAGGGCTATGGCGCCATTATTATCTCAGTAAAGAGGGATGGCATCTGATGACATCACTCCAAGCTCTGCAGTAAACTTCTTGTACCAGTTAGCCTCCTTCGCAGCTTCCGATGCAGCAATATACTCTGCCTCCATGGTGGAATCGACAATCACCGTCTGCTTGAAACTCTTCCAGCTAACTGCACCATCATTGCAAATGAACAGACTTCTAGATATCAACTTTCGATCATCTATATCAGACATAAAGTCTGAGTCTGTAAATCCCTGAACCTAGAGTTCTTCATTCCCAAAGACTAGAAACAAATCCTTAGTCCTTCTCAAGTACTTAAGGATACATTTCACAGAAGTCCAGTGCTCTTCACCTGGATTCTACTGATATCTGCTTGTGACACTCACAGCATGGGTTATATTAGGTCGTGTACATAGCATTGCATACATGAGGCTTCCTATTGCCGAAGCATAAGAGATCTTGCTCATGCATTCAATCTCCTCAAGTGTGCTAGGACACATCTTCTTGGAGAGATGAATGCCATATCTAAAAGGTACTAAACCTCTTTTGGAGTTTTTCATGCTAAACCTTTTTAGCACCTCCTCTATGTACATCTTTTGTGAGAGTCCCAGCATCCTATTTGGTCTATCTCTATAGACTTTAATACCTAGTATAAAGGATGCCTCTCCTAGATCTTTCATAGAGAACTCCTTAGACAACCATATTTTGACTGAGGTCAATATGAAAATATCA
This sequence comes from Elaeis guineensis, assembly GCF_000442705.2. Classification (NCBI taxonomy): domain Eukaryota; kingdom Viridiplantae; phylum Streptophyta; class Magnoliopsida; order Arecales; family Arecaceae; genus Elaeis; species Elaeis guineensis. Next base: position 49,231,012 of record NC_026007.2, on the reverse strand, counting down.
TTCTCAATCATGAGGATGTCATCTACATACAGTACAAGGAAGACAACTGCGCTCCCACTGACCTTCTTGAATACACATGGTTCCTCCTCGTTCTTGATGAAACCAAATATTTTGATCACATCATTGAAACGAGTATTCCAGCTTCGAGATGCTTGCTTAAGTTCATAAATAGACCTTTGCAGCTTGCAGACCTTGTGATTATCATCACTGGATATGAAACCAAGCGCATGTTCCATATAGATATCTTCCTCAAGATATCCATTTAAGAATATCGTTTTCACGTCCATCTGCCATATTTCATAATCGAAATAGGCTACAACAGCAAGCAATGTGTGGATGGATTTTAGCATGGCTACGGGCGAGAAGGTATCCTGATAGTCAATGCCTTCGTGCTGACTATAACCTTTCGCTACGAGCCTAGCCTTGAATGTCTCCACATTCCCATCTGCACCTATCTTTCTCTTAAAGATCCATTTACACCTAATAGGTACAATACCTTCAGGTAGATCTACCAAGATCCAGACTTGGTTTGAGTGCATCGAGTCAATTTTTGATCTCATTGCCTCTAACCATTTCTCAGAGTCGATATCTGATATCACCTCGTCATAGGTCTTGGGGTCATCACCATGAGTTCCATTTTCTGTGAGGAACATTTTCTCTACTTCCTCTTATATAGTACTTAAGTGTCTTTCAAGAGGATGGAAAATCCTAGTCGATCTATGAGGTGGAAGAGATTGTGTTAGGACTGGTTCTAATTGATTGGGTTCTTCAGGTTCTTTAGCTCATTGCTCTTGGGAGACATTCTTCTTGAGCTTAATTATTCTTCCGATGCTACCATCTTAAATAAACTATTTTTCAAGAAAAATAGCATGTCGATTCACAATCACATTGTGATCTTCTGAAATATAAAAATAGTATCCTAATGACTCTTTAGGATATCCTATGAACCGAGCTCTAAAAGACCTGAACTCTGACTTGTCTGCCTGCTGTCTCTTGACATGAGCCGGACAACCCCAAATTCTATGATGACTCAGACTTAGCTTCTTACCATGCCATATCTCATACGGTGTGGTAGGAACAGTTTTAGAGGAAACCCTATTCAATACATATATTACTGTCATGAGATAATGTCCCCAAAGAAACTCAGGGAGGTCCGTGAAGCTCATCATGGAACAGACCATATCTAATAGGATCCGATTGCTCCGTTCTGAAATCCTGTTGAGTTGTGGCGTTCTAAGTGGAGTCCATTGAGAGACTATGCCATTATCCTTAAGATAGTCTAGAAACTCCCAACTAAGGTATTCACCTCCTCGATCTGATCAAAGAACCTTAATGGGTTTTTTTGTTTGTTTTCTACCTCATGCCTGAATTCTTTGAACTTTTCAAAGGCCTCAGACTTATGTTTCATTAGAAATATATATCCGTACCTAAACATATCATCGGTAAAGATAATGAAGTAGATATAGTTGCCTCTAGCAGACACATCAAATGGGCCACACACATCCGTATGTACTAGGGCAAGTAGGTCTGTGGCCCTTTCCCCATGTCCCACAAAAGGGAGCTTGGTCAGTTTGCCTTGAAGGCATGATTCACAAACTGGATATGACTCGAAAGTCAATGGACTCAATAGCCCATATTTCATCAATTTGTTAACCCTGTCTTCCGCTATATGACCTAGCTTTAGGTGCCACAGATACCTATCATTTAGACTATCTCTAAGCCTTTTAATTCCCATGGCATTCACATTTTGCTTGATATGAAATACAGATACATCAATATGTAGCTGATAGAGACCATTAATAAAAAAACCATTTGCAACTTTATTATTTTCATAAAATATGTTACAATGGTTCTTATGAAAGCTAATCACATAGCCTTCTTATGTTAAACATGAAACAGAAATTAAATTTTTGCTTACTGCAGGCACATAATAATAGTCTCTAAGAACTAAATCTAATCCTAACGGTAATCGCAGAGGGAAGGTTCTCACGGCCACAGTAGTAACTCTTGCACTATTCTCAATGTGTAGGATCATATCCCCATCCCTCAGCCTCCTGCTCTCCTTAAGACCCTGCATAGAAGTGCACAAATGAGCACTAGAGCTAGAGTCAAGTACCTGAAGAAAAAATCACCTTTTTCCATGTAGGATCTTCCAGATCTAATGAGATCTGGGGTGGAATATTTTTTTTAAAATTATCTTACTTTATTTCAAAACTAAAGTCTATTAGATATAATTCTTATTATTTAATATTTAATCTAAAATTAAATCTAAAACTTGAGGATTAGAGGAATACCTCTAGGGTAACTAGATTACCCTGTAGATGATTGCAGCAATGCCCGAGGTTCAAAAATAGTCACGCAGTCGCCTAACCTCCATTGATATCCACTCAAGTAGGATCTAGATCATCTTCTCCTCATGAATCTTTGCTCCAAAAATCAGATCTGGATCTAATCTAGAAGATCTTCAAAAGATCTTCTGAAGCTGGAGTAGCAGCTTCTCGACAAATCCCTACAGCCTTCTGTTCAGAGAGCCACCACGCCTTGGACAAGCACCAGATGGACGTCCAACTTTTTGGACATGAAGAGGGGAGAGAGAGGAGTAGAGGGGACATAGAGAAATAGAGGGAAATCTCATTTTTACTAGGTATTAAGCAGAATCTCCAAACCCTAGGCGTAGGTAAGGTTTGACACTGCAGCGCCATGCAGTGCCGCATCATTTGACCAATAATAAAATTTTAATTAATTTTGGAAAAATTTTGATTAGTGGAGCGATGTCATCTGATCATATCAGAAAAGAATTCTCTCAATTTCCACCATTGTTGGTGCCAACACTGGATAAGCACAGTGAGATTGGCGCCCCACAGTCCAAGTCGATCAAGGGATTAGAGTCCTCATCTCATGGGACTCTATTCTTATCTACTTGGGGTGCACGCCCAATCTAATATTGATGCCCACTTTGAGGCCTAATTTAGCAGGTGGACACTCCATAAAAACTCTCCAATAATCACTTGTCAAGTGGCCTTCAGTTTAAGATCCATAAGTCAACATTTGATCGATGTCCTAAAACAAAAATGGCAGGTGACAGAAATTAGTAGGTGTTGTCTTAAATTCATCTCATTAATTAAGATAAGATTTTTTTGAGCTGAACTGGCTCCAGTCAGACTGAGAGAAACCTTCTCAAGGTTCTCTGGATGAGTCAAATTATATTTGGCTCAATCGAGATGAAAAAAATTGCACGAGAAGAAAGTTAGGCTCAATCGTGTGCTAGCATGATTTTCTTGAAACTAATTGGATCTAATCCAAATCAATCGAACTGGACTAGCTCAATTGATGACATCCAGACCCTAACTTTTGTTTGTAAAACCTAGTTAGGTTCATTTTCATATGGTAATTAGACCTGTCGTGATCTCATCATCGACATCATCGAAACTCCTTTCGATGGACCAAAACTCTTCTGATTCAGACAATTAGAATGATCGATCATCAATATCATTCTAATTGCTCTCAAAATCCACCAGTGACACCTAGCAGTATATGGTGCCAACCCATCAAAAATGAAGATGAACCTCTCGGTGCAGCTACCTGTGTGATTGAGTTCCTCTATCATGAGTCCCGACTGAATTAGGGTTAAGGTGAACTCGTCAAACCCAACATCAGTCATATGAATCAATCGATCGATCCAAGTCTGATGTGAAACCTTAATGGAAAACTCTTTTCCATTATTTTACTCTGCCATGGCCATGGGCTCAAGGACTCGATCTTTCAATCATCATAGGACTACTCCTCTCATCTACCGAGGTTGATAGATCCCATCTTGGTGCAATCTGATTCCTACAATGAATATGCTACAGCCAACATACACCTCAGGATTTCAAATAGCTAGGAGATCGAGTTATGGTGTAGTCAAACTATAACACACTCAAGGTGAACTTTTGATGTACCTCAAATCAAAGAACTAGACATACAGCTGCAGCATCGAGCTAGTCTTCGATGAGAAGGTAGACTTCCTTATGACTGCTCGAGGTGGTCACGCTCAGTACTCTCATTCTCAATGAATACCTGTACTCTCGCTTCGGTGTCTCCACACCGTAGACTCAAGACTCATCTACCCTATGAAAGTGATTGTACACCAACCTTCCGGATCGATCACCATCCTCGTGATGATCCTATGGTCAGGAGCTGTTTATGAGTTAGTTATGTAAATTCATGCCTTAAATTTTTAACTCTTGAAAATATGAATTAACATTCCTACTAACTCAAAGGATGTATCACTGATATAATGTATACAATGTGATAGTAGAATAATCTTTTTATTTATTTATAGTCAAAATTATAAATTTGCCCTTACATTGGTACAGGAATGTGTCAGCCAATCTGGTATCTAGGGCTCACATCTAACAAACTCCCACTTGACCTAATGCCAATTGGCTACATATCTAAGTCCCATCTTCTCAAGGTGGGCTTCAATCTTCTACTGGCCCAATGGCTTTGTTAGTGGGTCTGCCACATTATCTGTGGAGTCGACTCTCTTAACCTTGACATAACCTTTTTCGAGGTAATCACGGATCAGATGGAATCGCCGCTCGATATGCTTGGACTTCTGGTAAGATCTTGGCTCTTTAGCTAGGTCTATGGCGTCATTATTGTCACAGTAAAGAGGGATGGCATCCGATGATATCACTCCAAGCTCTACGGCAAACTTCTTGTACCAGAATGCCTTTTTTGCAGCTTTCGATGCAGCAATATATTCTGCCTCCATGGTGAAATCAGCAATTACCGTTTGCTTGGAACTTTTTCCACTAACTGCACCACAATTGCAAATGAATAGACTCCTAGATGTCGACTTTCGATCATCTATATCAGATATAAAGTCTGAGTCTGTAAATCTTTGAACCTGGAGTTCTCCATTCCCAAAGACTAGAAATATATCCTTAGTCCTTCTCAAGTACTTAAGGATACATTTCAAAGAAGTCCAATGTTCTTCGCCTGGATTCGACTGATATCTACTTGTAACAATCACAGCATGGACTATATCAGGTCGTGTACATAGCATGGCATACATGAGGCTTCCTATTATCGAAGCATAAGGGATCTTGCTCATGCGTTCAATCTCCTCAGGTGTGCTAGGGCACATCTTCTTGGAGAGATGAATGCCATGTCTAAAAGGTACTAAACCTCTTTTGGAGTTTTTCATGCTAAACTTTTTTAGCACCTCCTCTATGTACATCTTCTATGAAAGTCCTAGCATCCTATTTGGTCTATCTCTATAGACCATATACCCAGTATAAAGGATGTTTCTCCAAGATCTTTGATAGAGAACTCCTTAGACAACCATATTTTGACTGAGGTCAATATGAAAATATCATTTTCAATTAGGAGGATGTCATCAACGTACAGTACAAGGAAGACAACTGCACTCCCACTGATCTTCTTAAATACACATGGTTCCTCCTCGTTCTTGATGAAACCAAATATTTGGATCATATCATTGAAACGAGTATTCCAGCTCTGAGATGCTTGCTTAAGTCCATAAATGGATCTTTGCAGCTTGCAAACCTTGTGATCATCATCATTGGATGTGAAACCAAGTGGCTGTTCCATATAGATATCTTCCTCAAGATATCCATTTAAGAACACCATTTTCACGTCCATCTGCCATATTTCATAATCGAAATAGGCTACAACAGCAAGCAATGTGTGGATGGATTTTAGCATGGCTACGGGCGAGAAGGTATCCTGATAGTCAATGCCTTCGTGCTGACTATAACCTTTCGCTACGAGCCTAGCCTTGAATGTCTCCACATTCTCATCTGCACCTATCTTTCTCTTGAAGATTCATTTACACCTAATAGGTACAATACCTTCAGGTGGATCTACCAAGGTCCAGACTTTGTTTGAGTGCATCGAGTCAATTTCTGATCTCATTGCCTCTAACCATTTCTCAGAGTCGATATTTGATATCGCCTCATCATAGGTCTTGGGGTCATCACCATGAGCCCCATTTTCTGTGAGGAACATATCCTTTACTTCCTCTTGTATAGTACCTAAGTACCTTTCAAGAGGACGAAAAACCCTAGTCGATCTACGAGGTGAAAGAGGTTGTGTTAGGACTGGTTCTAATTGATTGGGTTCCTCATGTTCTTTAGCTCGTTGCTCTTGGGAGACATTCTCCTTGAGCTTAATTATTCTTCCGATGCCACCATCTTGAATAAACTATATTTTAAAAAAAATAGCATGTCGATTCACAATCACATTATGATCTTCCAAAATATAGAAATAGTATCCTAATGACTCTTTAGGATATCCTATGAACCGAGCTCTAAAAGACCTGAACTTTAACTTATCCGCCTGTTGTATCTTGACATGAGCCGAACAACCCTAAATTTTGAGATAACTCAGACTTGGCTTCTTACCATGCCATATCTCATACGGTGTAGTAGGAATGGATTTAGAGGGAACCCTATTCAATACATATATTACTGTCATGAGATAATATCCCCAAAGAAACTCAGGGAGGTTCGTGAAGCTCATCATGGAACAGACCATATCTAATAGGGTCCGATTTCTCTGTTCTGAAACCCTGTTGAGTTGTGGCATTCCAGGTGGAGTCTATTGAGTGACTATGCCATTGTCCTTAAGATAGTCTAGGAACTTCCGACTAAGGTATTCACCTCCTCGATCTGATCGAAGAACCTTAATGGGCTTTTCTATTTATTTTTCTACCTCATGCCTGAATTCTTTGAACTTTTCAAAGCCTTCAGACTTGTGTTTCATTAGAAACATATACCCATATCTAGACATATCATCGGTAAAGGTAATGAAGTAGACATAGTTGCCTCTAGCCGGCACATCAAATGGGCTGCACACATCCGTATGTACTAGGGCAAGTAGGTCTGTGGCCCTTTTCCCATGTCCTATAAAAGAAAGCTTGGTCATTTTGCCTTGAAGGCATGATTCACAAACTGGATATGACTCAAAAGTCAACAGACTCAATAGCCCAGATTTCTCCAATTTGTTAACCCTGTCTTCCGTTATATGATCTAACCTTAGGTGCCACAGATACCTATCATTTAGACTATCTCTAGGCCTTTTAATTCCTATGGCATTCATATTTTGCTCGATATAAAATATAGATACATCAATATGTAGCTGATAGAGACCATTAATAAGAAAACCATTTGCAACTTTATTATTTTCATAAAATATGTTACAATGGTCCTTATGAAAGCTAATCACATAGCCTTTTTGTGCTAAGCATGAAACAGAAATCAAATTTCTGCTTGCTGCAGGCACATAATAACAGTCTCTAAGAACTAAATCTAATCCTAACGGTAATCGCAGAGGGTAGGTTCCCATGACCACAGCAGCAAATCTTGCTCCATTTCTGATGCGTAGGATCATATCCCCATCCCTCAGCCTCCTGCTCTTCTCAAGACCCTGCATAGAAGTGCACAAATGAGCACTAGTACCAGAGTCAAATACCCAACTGGATGCAAAGGAAACCATAAAATTAGATTCTATAATGAGCATACTTTCAGAAGGACCATCTTTCTTGTTCTTCAGGGTGGCCAGGTACTGAGGACAGTTTCATTTTCAATGGCTGTCTGAATTACAGTGAAAATATTTTCCCTTTTCAGCAGCCTTCTTCTTCAGTTCTGTCTTCTTCCTTTTTCCATCCACCTTCTGCTTCTTCACAGACTTTTTCTTCTTTCCAAAAGATTTTCTCTTGGAAGAAGTTCGCTCCACAGTAACGACTGAGCATTTTAAACTCTTCAAAGAAAGCTCAGCTGTAACCAATATGTTCATTAACTCAGCCAAGGTACACTGCATCTTATGCATATGAAAGTTCATGATGAACTGACCATATGCATCGGACAAGGACTGAAGGATCACATCAATCTGAAAATCCTTGTCTAAGATGATATCGAGCTTCTCAAGCTCCTCAAGATCCTTGATCATTGTCAAACAATGATCTTGGACTGACTGCCCATCATGCATTTTATTCTTAAAAAGTCTTTGACAGACTTGATATTTGGCTGCACGACTTTGCTCACCAAACAACTCTTGTAGGTGTGCTAACATTTGGTGGGTAGTCATAATGTTCTCATGCTGGTACTGTAAGTCATCAGACATGGCACCCAACATGCAGTACCTGGCTTTGTTATCGTCATCCGTCCACTTTTTCAGAGACGCTCTCTGTTCAGCAGTCGGATGTGCTGGCATGGCAGGTGGGTCTTGGTCCAAGATATGAGTCAGTTTCTTAGAACCCAGAATAATTCTGTAGTTCCTCAACCAGTTCTTGAAATTGGATCCAGTCAATCTGTGGGTATCTAGTATTTTGGTCAGGGGGTTGGACGCAGACATATTTTCTGTAGAGAGTCAAAAGTTTCTAGTTAGATTTTGTAATCAGACTTAACCAATTTATTTAGGAGTTTCATTTTTAAATAAATTAGGCTCCCACTATTTTCTCAGATCCCTACACTCCCTAGGTAGAGATGTAAAAATTTTCATGATTAGTGATTTCTAGTGGGTGGTACGGTCTCACCGACTAGCTCTCACCTCACCTAACAGTTATTGGTGATGGGTCCATCGATGAGTGGACAACTCTTGTCCAATGATTCTGTAATCATGGTGCACCCAAAACTTGGTCTCTAATTCATGAAGCTCACTGTGCTCGAAATATTGCTCCAATCCTTGTTAAGTTAGACCCATCATTTGCATGAATTAGATTCCTGATTGGGTCCCTCACCGTATCCGAAATATTGAGCACAACCCATCCTCTAATCTGTAGCATCCAATGCCTAATGGATATGGTTGCATCTTCCCGATGCAACTGAACCACTGTAACCAGTCGAGAACAATCAACCTCGAGAAGGGCTCGCACATCCACAATGGTGGAAGACCTTAGACTTAATATTTTTTTAAGGAGATTTGATTTAGGTCTTATTAAACTTGAGTTGACATAGTCATAACAATTATGACTAACCTAGTGGCATGGGTTAGCTTGAATTGTTAGCCACCTCAAATCAGAACTGGATCGACACATATGGCCAGGTAAGTGAGATCGGTGGAAGGGATATGCCATTAACTTGACAAGAATGCATTCGAGTCGAGTAGCTCCCAATTAAAAATCAGTCGGTCGCATCTGTCCAACTTACCTTAGACACCAAATTATCAAACTAGAACCAATTGGGTTAGTCTACAATCCAGGCTCTAACCACTGAGCCAAATTAGGTCTTAACTTGATCGAGTCACATATGAATGCAATTCGACCTTGACCTAGACTTAATCCTATTAGGCTGGTCAATTATTAGCTTTCATGATCCCACCTAACAAACTTTTGATTCGATTTGATCAACCGTTAGACCTAATTGAGCTACCCAAGCCCGAACCCAATTTTATAAAAATGACTTAGATTTAAAATTTCTAATTTTAGACCTAATTTAATTTCATAAGCTTAATTCATTAATTAAGTCTTGGGTTCATAAACAAAATATGTAAAATAAATCTTAGGGTTTTAGGATCTAGGGTTTTGTAGAAAAGTAAGTTTAATTTCTGATTAAGGATGAACACGTAGCACCCCTACATGCCATAAGAACACCCCACTGAATGGGAGGAGAGGGTCTTAAACTCTACTTTGTTCTTATGACCGGACGGCCATGAGGAATACCTTAATCAGAAATATTGATTTAACTACAAAACTAGTTAGATCTAAGTTACATATCACATATATAATTTCAGATCTAACTTATACATGCTTTGCATACATCTCATGTATTAAAATCTGATCTAATTAGCATACTTTCAGATCTAATACATCACATATAACATCTAAAAAATAAGATTTAGATTGAACTATTCAATATAAAATCTATTCTAGATAGTTACTAGAATAATTCTACAATTAGTCTAGGCATGCAGCAAATCAATCTTATGAATTAATTAAATTTTATTTTTTATTTTTTGATCTGAATATAATATTTATAATATCAAAAAATTAGAGAATAAATTAGATCTAATTTATATTTTAATCATATTAAAATATAAAACTTCAAGACTATTCATAGTTTAAACTATTCCTAGTCTAGTCATGCATCTCATACATGTTAGATCTACTTAGATTTAATTTTAAATTTTTTAATTTTAGATCCAATCATATCTGATGTGACATCTGAAATCTATTAATATCAGATAAATAAAAATAAAAATTAGATTTAAATTAGATCTGAAATAGAGCCATCAACCTTGCTCTGATACCAGTTGAAGGAAAAACCATCTTTTTTCTTGTAGGATCTTCCAGATCTAATGAGATCTGAGGCAGAATTTTTTTTTTAAAATTATTCTATTTTATTTCAAATCTAAAGTCTATTAGATCTAATTTTTATTATCTAATATTTAATCTAAAATTAAATCTAAAACTTGAGGATTAGAGGAATACCTCTAGGGTAACTAGATTACCCTGTAGATGATCGCAGCAATGCCCGAGGTTCAAAAATAGCCATGCAGTCGCCTGGCCTCTACCAATATCCACTCAAGCAGGATCTAGATTTTCTTCTCCTTAAAAATCTTTGCTCTAAAAATCAGATCTGATTCTGATCTGAAAGATCTTCAAAAGATCTTCTGAAGTTGGAGCAGCAGCTTCTCGATAAATCCCTGCAGTCTTCTATTCAGAGAGCCACCACGCCTTGGACAAGCACTAGATGGATGTCCAACTTCTTGGATGTGAAGAGGGGAGAGATAAGAGTAGAAGGAATATGGAGAAGTGGAGAAGAATCTCATTTTTGCTGGGAATTAAGCAGAATCTCCAAACCCTAGGTGCAGACAGGGTTTAAATAGACCCTGCTGCGCCATGTAGTGCCACATCATTCGACCAATCAAAAAATTTTAATTAATTTTGAAAAAATTTTTATTGGTGGAGTGATATTATCTGATTATATCAGATAAGAATCTCCTCAATTTCTATCACTATTGGCACCAACACTGGATAAGCATAGTGAGATTGGCGCCCCACAGTCCAAATCGATCAAGGGATCAGAGTCCTCATCTCATGGGACTCTATCCTTATTCACTTGGGGTGCACACCCAATCTGATCTTGGCACTCACTTTGAGGCCTAATTTAGCAGGTAGATAGTCCACAAAAACTCTCCAATAACCTCTTGCCAAGTGGCCTTCAGTTTAAGATCCATAAGTCAATGTTTGACCGACATCCTAAAACAGAAATGGCAGATGACAGGAATTAGCAGGTGTTGTCTTAAATTAATCTCATGAATTAAGACAAGACCTTTTTGAGCTGGACTGGCTCCAGTCAAACTGAGAGAAACCTTCTCAAGGTTCTCTAGGTGAGTCAAATCACATTTGGCTCAGTCGAGATGAAAAAAATTGCACAAGGAGAAAGTTAGGCTCAATCGTGTGCTAGCATGATTTTCTTGAACATAATTGGATCTAATCCAAATCAATCGAACTGGGCTAGCTCAATTGATGACATCCAGACTCTGACTCTTATTTGTATGACCTAGTTAGATTCATTTCCTTATGGTAATGAGACATGTCGTGATCTCACATCGACATCATCGAAACTCCTTTCGATAGACTAGAACTCTTCTGATTCAGACAATTAGAATGATCGATCATCAATATCATTCTAATTGCTCTCAAAATCTATCAGTGACACCTAGCAGTATATGGTGGCAACCCATCAAAAATGAAGACGAACCTCATGGAGCAGCTACCTGTGTGATTGAGTTCCTTTATCATGAGTCTCGACTGAATTAGGGTTAAGGTGAACTCGTCAAACCCAACAACAGTCATATGAATCAATCGATCGATCCAAGTCCGATGTGAAACCTTAATGAAAAACTCTTTTTCATTATTTCACTCTGCCATGACCATGGGCTTAAGAACTCGATCTTTCGATCATCATAGGATTACTCCTCTCATCTATCGAGGTTGATAGATCCCATCTTGGTGCAATCTGGTTTCTACAATGAATATGCTACAGCCAACATACACCTCAGGATTTCAAATGGCTAGGAGATCGAGTTATGATGTAGTCAAACTATAACACACTCAAGGTGAACTGTCGATGTACCTCAGGTCAAAGAACTAGACACACAGCTGCAGCATCGAGCTAGTCATCGACGTGAAGGTAGACTTCCTTATGACTGCTCGAGGTGGTCACGCTCAGTACTCTCGTTCTCAATGAATATCTGTACTCTCACTCTGGTGTCTTCACACCGTAGACTCAAGACTCATCTATTCTATGGAAGTGATCGTACATCAACCTTCCAGATCGATCATCATCCTCGTGATGATCCTATGGTCAGGAGCTATTTATGAGTTAGTTATGTAAATTCATGCCTTAAATTTTCAACTCTTGAAAACATGAATTAACATTCCTACTAACTCAAAGGATGTATCATAGATATAATGTATACAATGTGATAGTAGAATAATCCTTTTATTTATTTATAGTCAAAATTATAAATTTGCCCTTACATTTGTACAGAAATGTGTCAGCCAATCTGGTATCTAGGGCACACATCTAACAGTACCCAACTAGATGTAGAGAAAATCGTAAGATTAGATTCTATAATGAGCATACCTCCAGAAGGACTATCCTTCTTGTTCTTTAGGATGGCCAGGTACTTAGGACAGTTTCATTTCCAATGGCCGTCTGAATTGCAGTAAAAATATTTTTCCTTTTCAGCAGCCTTCTTCTTCAGTTCTGTCTTCTTCTTTTTTTCATCCACCTTCTGCTTCTTCGCAGACTTTTTCTTCTTTCCAAAAGACTTTTTCTTGAAAAAAGTCTGCTTTACAGTAAGGACTGAGCCTTTTGAACTCTTCAAAGAAAGCTCAGCCATAATCAACATGTTCATTAACTCAGTCAAGGTACACTACATCTTATGCATATTAAAATGTTCATGATGAACTGACCATATACATCGGACAAGAACTGAAGGATCACATCAATCTGAAAATTCTTGTCTAAGATAATACCAAGCTTCTCAAGCTCCTCAAGGTCCTTGATCATTGTCAAACAATGATCTTGGACTGACTGCCCATCACGCATTTTAGCCTTAAAAAATCTTTGGTAGACATGATACTTGACTGCGCGACTTTGTTCACCAAACAGCTTTTGTAGGCGAGCCAACATTTGGCAGGTAGTCATAATATTCTCATGCTGGTGCTGCAAGTCATCAGACATTGCGCCCAACATGTAGTATCTGGCTTTGTTATCTTCATCCATCCACTTTTTCAGAGATGCTCTCTGTTCAGCAGTCGGACGTGCTGGCATGGCAGGTGGGTTCTGATCCAAGACATGAGTCAGTTTCTCAGAATCCAGAATAATTCTGTAGTTCTTCAATCAGTCCTTGAAATTGGGACTAGTCAATTTGTGGGTATCTAGTATTTTGGTCAGGGAGTTGGATGCAGACATGTTTCCTGTAGAGAGTCAAAAATTTCTAGTTAGATTTTGTAATCAGACTTAATCAATTTCTTTAGGGGGTTCATTTTTAAACAAATTAGGCTCCCACTATTTTCTCAGATCCCTACACTCCCTAGGTAGAGATGTGAAAATCTCCATGATTAGTGATTTCTAGTGGGTGGTGCGGTCTCACCGACTGGCTCACCACCTCACCTAACAGTTATTGGTGATGGGTCAACTGATGAGTGGACAACTCTTGTCCAATGATTCTCTAATCATGGTACACCCAAAACTTGGTCTATAATTCATGAAGCTCATCGTGTTCGAAATATTGCTCCAATCCTTAGTTAAGTCAGACCCACCATTTGCACGAATTAGATTTCTGATTGGGTCCCTCACCGTATTCAAAATATTGAGCACAACCCATCCTCTAATCCATAGCATCCAATGCCTAATGGACATGGTTGCATCTTCCTAGTGCAACTGAGCCACTGTAACCAGTCGAGAACAATCAACCCTGGGAAGGATCCGCACATCCACAATGGTGGAAGACCTTAGACTTAATATTTTCTTAGGAAGATTTAATTTAAGTCTCATTAAACTTGACTTGACATAGTCATAACAATTATGACTAACCTAGTGACATGGGTTAGCTCGAATTGTTAGCCACCTCAAATCAGAACTGGATCGACACATATGGTCAGATAAGTGAGACCGGTGGAAGGGATATGCTATTAACTCAACAAGAACGCATTCGAGTCGAGTAGCTCCCAATTAAAAACCATTCGATCGCATCTGCCCAACTTACCTTAGACATCAAATTGTCGAACCAGAACCAATTGGGTTAGCCTACAATCCAGGCTCTAACTACTGAGCCAAATTAGGTCTTAACTTGATCGAGTCACATGTGAATGTGATTCAACCTTGACCTAGACTTAATCCTATTAGGCTGGTCAATTATTAGCTTTCATGATCTCATCTAACTAACTTTTAATTCGGTTTGATCAATCGCTAGACCTAATTGAGTTACCCAAGCCTGAACCCAATTTTATAAAAATGACTTAGATCTGAAATTCTCAATTTTAGACCTAATTTAATTTCATAAGCTTAATTCATTAATTAAGTCTTGGGTTCATAAACAAAATATGTAAAATAAATTCTAGGGTTTCAGGATCGAAGATTTTGCAGAAAAGTAAGTTTGATTTCTGATTAAGGATGAACGCGCAGCACCCCTACACGCCATAAGAACACCTCATTGAATGGGAGGAGAGGGTCTTAAATCCTACTTTGTTCTTATGATCGGATGACCATGAGGAACACCTTAATCAGAAATATTAATTTAACTACAAAACTAGTTAGATCTAAGTTACATATCACATAAATAATTTCATATCTAACTTATACATGCTTTGCATATATCTCATGTATTAAAATCTGATCTAATTAGCATGCTTTCAGATCTGATACATCACATGTAATATCTAAAAAATAAGATTTAAATTGAACTATTCAATATAAAATCTATTCTAGACAGTTACTAGAATAATTCTACAACTAGTCTAGGCATGCAGCAGATCAATCTTATGAATCAATTAAATTTTATTTTTTATTTTTTGATCTGAATATAATATTTATAATATCAAAAAATTAGAGAATAAATTAGATATAATTTATATTTTAATCATATTAAAATATAAAATTTTAAGACTATTTATAGTTTAAACTATTCCTAGTCTAGTCATGCATCTCATACATGTTAGATCTACTTAGATTTAATTTTAAATTTTTTGATTTTAGATCCAATCACATCTGATGTGATATCTAAAATTCATTAATATTAGGTAAATAAAAATAAAAATTAGATCTAAATTAGATCTGAAATAAAGCCATCAACCTGGCTCTGATACCAGTTGAAGGAAAAACTGACTTTTTCCTTGTAGGATCTTTTCAGATCTAATGAGATCTGGGGCAGAATATTTTAAAAAAAAATTATCTTACTTTATTTTAAATCTAAGATCTATTAGATCTGATTCTTATTATCTAATATTTAATTTAAAATTAAATCTAAAACTTGAGGATTAGAGGAATACCTCTAGGGTAACTAGATTATCCTGTAGATGATCGCAGCAACGCCCGAGGTTCTAAAATAGCCACACAGTTGCCTGGCCTCTATCAGTATCCACTTAAGTAGGATTTGGATTATCTTCTCCTCATAAATCTTTGCTCCAAAAATCAGATCTGGATCTGATCTGGAAGATCTTCAAAAGATCTTCTGAAGCTGGAGCAGTAGCTTCTCGATAAATCTCTGCAGCCTTCTGATCAGGGAGCCACCACACCTTGGACAAGCACCAGATGGACTCCTAACTTTTTGGATGTGAAGAGGGGAGAGAGAGGACCAAAGGGGGCATAGAGAAGTGGAGGGATATCAGGATTTTGTTGGGGATTGAGCAGATTCTCTCAACCCTAGGTGCAGACAGGGTTTAAATAGACCCTGCTGCGCCATGCAGTGCCACATCATTCGACCAATCAAAAAATTTTAATTAATTTTGAAAAAAAATTAATTAATGGAGTGATGTTATCTGATCATATTAGATAAAAATCCCCATAATTTCTTCTACTGTTGGCCCCAACACTGGATAAACACAATGAGATTGGCGCCCAACAGTTTGAGTCGATCAAGGCATAGAGTCCTCATCTCATGGGACTTTATCCTTATCCACATGGGGCGCACGCCATATTTGATTATGGCATCCACTTTGAGGGTAAAATTAGCAGGTGGACACTCCACAAAAACTCTCCAATGACCTCTTGCCAAGTGGCCTTCAGTCCAAGGTCCAAGGGTCAACGTTTGACCAATGGCCTAAAACAGAAATGGCAGATGATAGGAATTAGCAAGTGTTGTCTTAAATTCATCTCATGAATTAAGATAAGACTTTTTTGAGCTAGACTAACTCCAGTTAGACTGAGAGAAACCTTCTCAAGATTTTTTGGATGAGTCAAATCATATTTGGCTCAGTCGAGATGAAAAAGATTACATGAGGAGAAAGTTAGGCTCAATCGTGTGCTAGCACGATTTTCTTGAACCTAATTAGATCTAATCCAAATCAAACAAACTGGGCTAGCTCAATTGATGATATTCAGACCTTAACTCTTATTTGTGTGATCCAGTTAGGTTCATTTCTGTATGGTAATGAGACATGTCATGATCTCATCATCGACATCATCGAAACTCCTTTTGATGGACCAGAACTCTTCTGATTCAGATAATTTAGAATGATCGATCATCAATATCATTCTAATTGCTCTTAAAATCTACCAGTGATACCTAACAGTATATGGTGGTAACCCATCAGAAATGAAGATGAACCTCTCGGTGTAGCTACTTGTGTGATTGAGTTCCTCTATCATGAGTCCCAACTGAATTAGGGTTAAGGTGAACTCGTCAAACCCAACATCAGTCATATGAATCAATCGATCGATCCGAGTAAGATGTGAAACTCCAATGGAAAACTCTTTTCCATTATTTCACTCTGCCATGGCCATGGGCTTAAGGATTCGATCTTTCGATCATCATAGGACTACACCTCTCATCTATCGAGGTTGTAGATCCCATCTTGGTGCAATCTAGTTCCTACAATGAATATGCTACAGCCAACATACACCTCAGGGTTTCGGATGGCTAGGAGATCGAGTTATGGTGTAGTCAAACTATAACACACTCAAGGTGAACTGTCGATGTACCTCAGGTCAAAGAACTAGACACACAGCTGCAGCATCGAGCTAGTCATCGACGAGAAGGTAGACTTCTTTATGACTGCTCAAGGTGGTCACGCTCAGTACTCTCATTCTCAATGAATATCTGTACTCTCGCTCAATGTCTCCACATCATAGACTCAAAACACATCTACCCTAAAGAAGCGATCGTACACTAACCTTCCAGATCGATCACCATCCTCGTGATGATCCTATGATCAGGAGCTGTTTATGAGTTAGTTATGTAAATTCATGTCTTAAATTTTTAACTCTTGAAAATATAAATTAACATTCCTACTAACTCAAAGGATGTATCACAGACATAATGTACACAATGTGATAGTAGAATAATCTTTTTATTTATTTATAGTCAAAATTATAAATTTATCCTTATATTTATACAGGAATGTGTCAGCCAATCTAGCATCTCGGGCACACATCTAACAGAGAGGAGTAGTCCTATGAGATTTGAGAAGCTAAGTTTGAGAATCTGTGACCACAGTAGCATGATAAATAGAAAAGAATTTCCATAATAATTATAATTAGATTTGAATTGATTGAATCTATCATATGACTGATGTTGAGGTTTGATATTTTATCCATGACTTGTCATCTAGACAGGACTCACGATAGAGGGATTGAATCACACGTTTACTACATGTTGAGATTCATTTTTGGTTCTACTGGATTGCCACTACATACTGCTGGGTGTCACTAGTAGAATATGAGAGCTCACTAGGATTGTTTTAAATCGACAATCTTTGATAAGTTAGAGTGAAATTATTTTGATCTATTGAAAAGAGTTTCAATGATACTTTGATAGAGATCATTATATATCTTACTACTAGATAAAATTAAACCTATGGGGTCACACAACAAAGAGATTATATTTAAAATTAGTAATTGAGCTTATGAAGTGTCAATTGGATTTAGAAAAATTCGATTGGGTTCAAGATAACCTTACTAGTACATAGTTAGATCTAATTTTCTCTTTACGTTTGGATTTCTTATTTGATAAGATAATTCAAACTTAATTACCTAATAATAATCTAAATAAATTAAATTCATTAGACTCTAATTGTTGGATGTCTAAGATTTTGGATCATATGAATTAAGGGTGCAAGTTCCTAATTAATTTTCTTGATAGTTATTCTTAGGTGCCACCTTGATTTGATCAAGTTGGGCGTGTCCCATGATTAGAGAGCATGTGGATCCCAATTGGGTTATCCCATGGGTGCACTTTGGGATGTGTTTATGTGGGTGCAAGGGCTCCAAAAGTTGGCACCTACAAAGATTTCTAATGGAAGTTGAATAACTTAAGTTATTAGGAAACCTAATGCAAGTAGGATTTATATTATGAAATTGAATAGGATTCAATCTTTTTGCCTATTTAAAGGAACCTCTCCTAAGGTCCCTAGGCATCCCAACCAGCAAGTCCCATGCCATAAAGAGAAACCCCACGCCTTCTCTTCCTCTCCCTTTCTCTCCTCCCTTTGGACATCCACACGTCCTCGCTCTTTGGGCATCCCACTTCTTCTCCACGCACAAGGCTGTTGGGCATCTACTTAGTGCTGGTTCCTGGTGCATGGTAGTGGCAAAAGCAAGGATAGAAAGGCAAGAGAAGAGGAGAAGAAAAAGATCAAGAAAAGAGATCAAGAGTTGATCGCGATCCAGGTTTTGTTCAAATTCAGCAGGCTGAATTTTCTTAGAGAAAAAAATTTAACTTGAAGAGGGCTGTTCCAAGCTGATCCCGAGTGAATACCCGTAGAGGCTGGACATTTATGCAGCTAAGAGAGAGCCTCTTCTCTTTCAGATCCAGATTTAAAGAAAGAAATTATAATATAGATATATGATTTGATCACATGTTAAATTTCAGTATATATATAATTTCAGCATATGAAGTAGATTCTTGTGATTTATGTTTTTTTGCATACATAATATAAATTAAAAGGTATTTTAATCTTCTCTTCTACTATGGTATTTAAAAAATAAAATTTTGAAACACACATGCATGCTCCAACATATGAATTTCAATAAGGGATGCCCCAATCTAGTCCCACATGTCCTCTTTAAAGTAGGCACGCCCAACTTGATCAAATTAAGTGGCACCCCATGTAAACAATCAAGAAAATTGATTAAGGATTTGATCTCTTAATTCATATGATTCAAAACCCTAGGCACCCAATAATTGGAGCCTAATGAATCTAATTTATTTAAATTATTAATAGATAATTAAATTTGAATTAATCTTATCAAATAAGTAATTCAAATACAAAGAAAAAATTAGATTCAACCATGTACTAGCAAGATTATCCTGAACCCAATAGAGTTTTTCTAAACCTAATTGAGACTTTATAAGCCCAATTGCTTATTCTAGATTTAATCTCTTTATGTATGATCCCATAGGTCTAATTCTATCTGGTAATAAGATATACAATGATCTTTATCATAGTATCATTGGAACTCTTTTCAATGAATCAGAACGATTTCACTCTTACTCATCAAGGATTGTCGATCTTAAGCAACCCTAGTGAGCTCTCACAATCCACCAGTGATACCTAGTAATATATAGTGGCAACCTAATAGAATCGAAAAAGAACTTCAAAATATAGTTCACATGTGATTCAATCCCTCTATCATGAGTCCCGACTTGATGGCAGATCATGGATAAATTGTTAAACCTCATCATCAATCTTATGATAGATTCGATTAGCTCATATCTAATTGTGATCCTGATAAAAATTTTTTTCCATCAATCACATTGCTGTGGCCATAGACTTTCAGACTTAGCATCTCAAACCCCATAAGACTACTTTTCTCTATCAAGATCGATAGATTCCATTTAGATGCACACCCTACTCCTACAGTGGACTGTCTCCAACATCCACTACAGGATCTCAATGAGGCCATGTTTATATGTCAGTCAAACTCCAATAGTCTCATTGGGAGCAGTCATATCATTACAGGTCAAAAGATCATTCACACAGCTACAGCATTAAGACAATCACTAATGATTGATTAGAAATCTAAGTGATCTCTCGTATGGTCACGCTCAATACTAGTTGTTCTCTAATAACTATCTGCACTCGTCACTCAATGTCTTTACACTATAGATCAGAGACTCATCTATCTTAAATGAAGCGATCTGTGCATCGGTCTATCTGAATTGATCACCTTCCTTATGATGATACTTTGATCGAGAGCATTTAGAAATTTTATATATGTCTCTAATTCTCAACACCTTGAGAATATTTATCCAAGTGTTAATTTCATGGATAATTCAAAGACACATCACACTTAAATAAAAAATAAATTTGCCATTTTATTGATCAAATCAATGTATTAAGTATAAAATTATGTCCTAGATTTATTATAATGTGTCTGCTATATTAGCTTCTAGGATGTACATCTAACAATCTCCCACTTATACTAAAGCTAATTGGCCACTAATCTAAGTTTCATCTTCTCAAGGTGGACTTCTATTTTTGGCTAGCTTGATTGCTTTGTCAGTGTATCTGCTACATTGTCAGTGAAGTCTACTTTTCATATCTCGACATATTTTTTTCGAGATAGTCATATATGATATGGAACCGTCACTCGATGTGCTTTGATTTTTGATGAGATCTTGGCTCTTTAGCAAGTGCTATGGCTCTATTATTGTCGCAATAAAGTGGTATGGCATCTGATGTCATTACCCCAAGCTCTGTGATGAATTTTTTGAATAAGATATTTTTCTTTGCAGCATCCGAATTAGCGACACATTCAGCTTCTGTGATCGAATCTGCTATGATAGGTTGCTTGAAACCCTTCCAGCTGACTGCACTACCATTGCATGCAAACACATATTCTGATATAGATTTTCTATCATTAGAATCAGACATGAAGTCCGCATCAGTATACCCATCGACTCGCAACTCACATCCTCCTCCAAAGATCAAGAACAAATCTTTAGTTCTTCTCAAGTACTTAAGGATGTTCTTCACAGCTATCCAGTACTCCTCATCTGAATTCGACTAATACCTACTCATGACACTCACAGTAAAGATAATATCAGATCGAGTATATAGTATGGAATACATGAGACTCCCTATAGTTGAGGCATAAGAAATGCTACTCATGTGCTGAATTTTTTCAGATATAATTGGACACATCATCTTGAAAAGATGAGTACCATGCTTAAGAGGTAAAAGTTCTCTTTTAGAGTTTTTCATGCTGAAACTCTTCAGCATTTTTTCTATGTAAAACTTTTGTGATAGGTCTAGCATCCTTTTAGATCTATCCCTATAGACCTTTATTCCAAGAATATGGGATGCTTTCCCTAGGCCTTTTATGGAGAATTTCTTAGACAACCATCGTTTGACCATGGTCAGTATGAGAATATCATTCCCAACGAAGAGAATATCATCTATGTATAATACAAGGAATATTATTACACTCCCACTGACCCTCTTGTATACACAAACTTTCTCTTCATTCTTGATAAAACTAAACGATTTGATTGCATCATCAAAATAAAAATTTCAACTTTGAGAAGCTTGCTTTAATCCGTATATGGACCATTACAGCTTGTAGAGTCTGTGATCACCATCACCAGATGTGAAACTCAAAGGTTGCTCTATATAGATATCTTTCTCAAGATATCCATTCAGAAAAATAGTTTTTACATCCATTTGTCAGATTTCATAATCATAATAAGCTGCAACAGCAAGCAAAGTGCAGATGGATTTCAGCATAGCTACGAACGAAAAGATTTTTTGATAGTCAATGCCCTCACGCTGACTATAATCTTTTACCACGAGCCTAGCTTTGTAAGTCTCTACCTTACCATCGATACCTATTTTTTTTTTATAGATCCATTTACTCCCAATAGGTACTATGCTCTTGAATGGATCCACTAAGATCCATACTTGGTTCGAGTGCATTGAGTCAATCTCTGACTTCATTACATCTAATCATTTTTCGAAATCAATGTCAGACATCACCTCGTCAAAGATATTAAGATCATCACCATGATTCTTATCTCCTATAAGAAATATTTTCTTTACTTCCTCCATAAGCATACCCATGTACATTTTAAGAGATTGAAAGATCCTGCTAGATTTATAAGGTGGTAGAGGAACATCAATTACTGGCACATGAATAATGGGTTCCTAAGCATCCATAGCTCTTTGCTCTTCAGAGACCTTCTCTTCATGCTCGATTAACCTCCGACTGCCACCATCCTGGATAAACTATTTTTCTAGGAATATGATGTTTTAACTCACAATCACATTGTGATCTTGTAAAAAGTAAAAATAATATCCCATTGATTCTTTTGGATACCTAATAAAATGAGCTATTACAGATCTATCTTCTAATTTATCAGCCATCTGTCTCTTGACATAGGCCGAACATCTTCAAATCTTAAGATAACCTAGACTCGACTTCTTACTATACCATATCTCATATGGTGTGATAGAAATAGATTTTGATGGAACCCTATTCAATAGGTGAATTGTAGTTAATAAGACATGTCTCCAAAAATATAAGGGTAAATTAGTGAAGCTCATCATGGACCTAACCATATCTAATAGGATCCTATTCTCTCTTTTGGATACCCCATTGAGCTGAGATATTTTGGAAGGAG
Source organism: Elaeis guineensis (assembly GCF_000442705.2). Classification (NCBI taxonomy): domain Eukaryota; kingdom Viridiplantae; phylum Streptophyta; class Magnoliopsida; order Arecales; family Arecaceae; genus Elaeis; species Elaeis guineensis. The sequence goes on along the minus strand of NC_026007.2, from coordinate 49,208,209 downwards.
TCCATTGAGAGACTATGCTATTGCCCTTAAGATATTTTAAAAATTTTTAACTAAGATATTCTCCTCTTCGATTAGATTGAAGAACCTTAATGGGTTTGCCTGTTTATTTTTCTATTTCATTTCTGAATTCTTTAAACTTTTCAAAGGCTTCAGACTTATGTTTCATCAGTACACATATTCATACCAAGACAGATCATCGATAAAAATGATGAAGTAGCTATAACCATCCTTGATCTGCACATCAAATAGCCCACACACATCAATATGTATGAAGGCAAGTAACTCGATCGCTCTTTTCTCATGTCCTACAAAGGATAATTTGGTCATTTTTTTTGAAGATAAGATTCACAAGATGGGTATGACTAAATCAAAAGAGCCAAAGATCTCATCTATTTTTAGTTTGTTTATCCTGTTCTCTTCAATATGACTTAGTCATGATTGTTGGGAATAGTATCCCAAAGCCAATTGTCAGTCTGTTAACGGTTGTGCTCTTTCTTGTATTAGTATATGAATTATAAATTAATAAAAGTTATTTTGATATTTTTCATCATAAATTGTTTCATCTTCTAATGAACTCCTGTGTTGTGGTGAAGTCCTTAGGACTATTTAGACTCGACAAAGGAGGATTTGTTGTTTAGTCCTTAAACCTGTTCGCGACCAAATGATACGTTGTTACCAAGGACAACAATATTTATCGAGCATAGGTCGTTGTGTGCCATATGGGTTGGTTGTCCTCTTAACCAAGGAGTGTGGAGACACTGGTATGGCATATAAATGAGATGTAAGGGTACATCTGCACTGAACGTGACCAACTTTGGAGCTTTTTCTACTGTAAAGATTTGCTCCGATGGGATATGGATATAACTGTCCCTCTGATCTGAGACTACCACAGTGACTTGCAAGCAACTCACTACACTTAGGCACTGGACTACTTGAATTTTTAATTCAGTGACGAAAGGCTGCTGGGTGTCGTCAAGTACTTGACTTATCGGTCCATGTGTCAAGATGGGATTGACCACTCCAGTTCAAGAGCTGTGTACAGTCATGTTTCAATTTAGCAAAACCTTGGCCAGGATAGTTTTAGTGAGGAGTCACAGGACTGTTTGTGTTGAGCACGATTTGGATGATCTGATCAGGGTTGACAGTTTAACCCTGAGTCATCCTATACACAAGGGTCAAAAGGGATGAATTATACAGTAACCATATTTGCGTAGGTTCTGAATATTGCGATTGTGACTATTCGACCTATCCAAACATCGGGTATCATTGCTAGATGGTCACTTCGATTAGTACAAAAATTAATTTCTGTGCTACCGGCTTAGGTTCGAACCTGTGGGGTCACACATATTAGAGGTTCCTATCTGATCTGATGGCTGGTGAAGAGTCCCACTGGACTGAGACTCTTCGACCAAGAGTCCTAATACTTGAAGACTCTGAGTCCTACATGTCTGGGACTCCATGATCGAGAATCAAGATTCTCTGATCATGAGTTCCACACATTTTGGGTACCAGGGTCAAGAGTCTCACTGGTTTGGACTCTTCGATCAAGGTTTCATATCGATGGACTTTGACACCCGATTGCCCATCGGATTTGAACTCAGAATTTATGAGAAGTTTAATTAGTGATTTCATAGCTAATTAACTCAATTTGATTGATTAATTATTTTTGGATCAAGTTCAATTAAATTGGATTCAGTTGGGTTTGACCCGATTAGGTTAAGAGTTGACCTAATCGCCAAGGTGGTTTGGTCCCTGATCTAATCAAGGGTTGGGCTTAGTCAATTTTTGATTTGATTAGGATTTTATTAAGCCTAATTAAGCCTAATTGTGTTGAATTTAATTTAGTCTAATTGTGCCTAACCTATTTTAATAAAGTTGGTTCAATTAGGTTGATTTAATATTTGAAACCACCTTGACTTATCTCCCTACGCCACCTCACCTCACCTGCACCTATTTGAATTCACGAGAAATGAGTTCTCATGAATTTTCTCCCATGCAGAAGCCTTCCCCTGCCTCACCTGTGTGTGCCATTTTGAGTGGATAAAGATGGTTGGTTGGCCATTCAAATTCAAATGATGTTTGAATTTGAATGGGTAACTAATCTCATGCGCCACCTTATCCACTTGTGCACCACTTACTTTACATGAGAAAAAGTTTCTCATGTAAATTCTCGATGCACAAAGAACCCACGCTCCTTCTCTTCTCATGCCTTGAGTGGATAAGGATAGGTTGGTTGGCATTTGAATTCAAATTCGATTTGAATTCAAGTGAGCAACCACCTAGCTTTATTTTCTCATGCGGTGAAAATGCTGAAAAGATGCGATCTTGCATCATTTTAAAATGAGAGAGAAGATGGGGCATGTGATATCTGATCCATGAGAGAAAGGGTGGCATGAGAAAGGCCTTCTGTGTGAGAAAAGAAAAGAAAAGAAAAGAAGAGAGAAAGGGTGCAGGGTCTTTTGTGAGTACCCTAGGGTTTCTGCCTAGGGTTCGGGAAGTGAAAAGGTGAGCTACGAGTGTCGTGAGCCCTCCAAACTTCAGAAAGAGCTTCATCAATCTCTCAAGTTCTTTTGCTGATGATCCAGAGCATCCGAAGAGTCGACAGACATTGATCGAAGGAGTTCGATCAGCATCAGCCATCGAAAGAATTTTGCAACGAACTAGCATTCATGAGGAGCCGATCAGAGCAGGAGCTTCGTGTGGATAATCCACGGAGGCCAGACATATTGTGTGGCTGTATTATGATGATCAGACCTTTTCGACGGTGATCAGACTGCAGCGATCGACTACCTGCACGAAGGTAATATGTTCTGAACATATAACAGTAAAACATTTACTGTAGAATTTAAAATTTTAAATTTAAATGCATGCTATATATATCATATTTAGATTCTTATATAGGGTTAATATATATTAATTAATTAGATTAATTAATAATTTTCACTATAAAATTATAATTTTCAAAAGTTTTAAAATTATCGTTTTACCCCTACACTGAAATTCACTTCAAATGGTATCAGAGCGGGTTCTAAAATATGATATACATTTGCATGCGTAGATTAAGTAGTAATCTAAAAGTTTAAATTTAAAATTTGAATTTAAATTTTGAAATTCAAAATTTAAAATTTAAATTTTAAATTTTAAAATTTAAAATTTAAAATTTAAAATTGAAAATTTTGAAATTCAAAATTCAAAATTTATTTAAAATTTCAAATTTAAAATTCAAAATTTAAAATTTGAAATTTGAAATTCAAAATTTGAAATTCAAAATTTAAAATTTAAATTTTAAAATTTAAAATTTAAAATTTAAAATTGGTATATTTAGATATACTTGATCTAAGTAGCAAGTAGTCTAATTGGGTTGGTTGCCATGGTCGTCCAGTCATAGGAGAAAAGTAGGGTTTAAAGGTCCTCTCCTCCCATTCGATGAGGTTCTCCTATGGTGGTAGGGGTGCCGAGTGATTATATCCTATGCAGACGAAGCAGCAAAAGGACTTAATTGTAAAGGTTCAATTATAAAATTTATCATGAATGTGTTAGATTAGATCTAAAAGAATATTCATGATTTATTTTGATTGAGTTATTTTTTGTTATGTAATTAGCAATAGGATTGCTGTTTATGAAATATGCTGATCAATTTGTGAAATGAGTCAACACATTTGGTGAACAGAAAATAAAACCTTTCAAATTTGAAAATTATTTTCGAAATGCCAAACCCTGACCCATCAACCCAAATACTTAATTAAAAGAATTAAGTATTGTCTAGTTGGTCTAGAATTATGAATTAAGACCTAAGACAATTATATAAACTTGTGGGTCAAGGACACTCTAGACTCAACTCTAATAGTTGTAGTTGAATGGATCTATGTCTTTAACTAGACCAAGATGGACTTAATTCATGGCTATGTGGTGGAACCCTATTTACTAAGTTGATCAAATTAAAACTAATGAACCGGTTGGTGTCTAAGGTAAGTTCGGCAGTATGACCAGTGATTTTTAACTGGGAGCTACTCGCATTGATTCGATCTCTGACGAGTTAATGGCATATCCCTTCCACTGATCTCACTTACCTGGCTAACCTGATGAGTTAGATTTTGATTAGATCACTTGGTGATTAGGGCTCACCCATGTCATTAGAAAAATCAATGTGACTGATTTAGGTGCTCCTAATGTCGACTTTAAGTAAATTCTTTTTTAATCTGACTTGGAGAAGTCAGTGGGAGGATTGAAATTGGCTGGTTAATTTCTTCTCTTCTATACTTTAATAAAATCTTCAAAAATTATTAGGTCTCTAAAAATGATTAAGTTATAGTGAAAACTAAGTCATAGCCTCCCATTAAGTGAGTGATAATGAGTCCATTAGTTTAATAATCATTGGAGGCCCAAAGGCCTGGTGCTTATTGACTAATGGAATTATCATTCATAATATGATAATTTGGTTGAGTCTTTTTGATGGTGGTCAGGTTGGCCGGCCAAAGTTGGGCCTGATTATTTATTGGTCAGATTCATTAAATCAAGTCATGTTAATAGTTGGACCTAACCAGATCTTTTCAGTGGAGGTCAAAGCCTACTGATTAGGTTCTGGGGCAAAATCAATTACTAGAAGTTGTTTAGAAAAACAACTGGTTATGAACCTACCCATAGATGCACATGGGTTGACCAGCCAAAGTTGGGCTCGTGTGTAGTCTGTGTAGATTCTAGTACCCACTAAGGAATTAAAGTAATTCCTCGAATTGGAGGTTGAGGCTACCAGTTCATAAAAATACTGGGGGAAACTTTAGACTAAAGTCCAAGTCTTTAGTATTAATAATTTATGTACTAATAAAGGTCTGATTTTCCTTTATGAAGCTATGGCCACTACCCTGTTGCTCCGGTCATTATTAGATAATGACAAGCTCAGGGACCTAATTTTGATAGCTAGTATCAAAAATTGAAAATCATCCTTGAGCATGAGCAGATCCTTTATGTAGTAACGGATCCGGCATCTGAGGAGCCAGCCCCGAATGCTAGAGGGATGGTTCGAGACACTTATCAGAAGTGGCTCAATGACTGTACCACCATACGGTGCATAATACTGATGGCAATGAATGATGAGTTCAGCCACAGGTTCGAGAACACCCAGTCGCAGGAGATGCTTCAAATGTTGAATGACTCCTTTGGCACGCCTGACAACGTTGAAAGGCACAAAACTAGTTGTGCCATTTTCAATGCTCGGATGCGAGATGGGACCTCAGTCACTGATCATGTACTGTACATGATCGAAATGATTGAGTGCCTAAGTAAGCTGGGCTTTCCCTTGCACGAGTAGCTCGATAAGGATGCGATCCTTAATCCTTTGCCCAAGTCCTTCCTCCCCTTTCTTACTCATTTTCGGATGACAAAGCCTGCAGTGAACTACCACGGCTTGTTGGGGTTGCTGCAGAACTTTGAGAAGGACCACCAGCTCCATAAAGAGTCAGTGAATATTGTGGGAGGGTCTTCTTCTGATCGTCGACCCTTTAAGAAAGGGAAGAAGAGCAAGAAGAAGAAGAATAAGAAGGTGCAGTCGCATGTAGGGACATCTACACAGGGTCAGACCAAGAAGCACAAGCCCAATCAGAGCCAAGCGGAGTGTTTCTTTTGCAAGAAGTAGGGGCACTGGAAGAGGAACTATCCTCTATACATTACCTCCCTGGACCCAAACAGGCTGAAGAAGAAGCAAGGTAATTATATGATAACACCTTGCAACTTTTTCATTTGTGATACTACTGCCTGGGTATTGGATATCGAAAACCCTTATCATATTTGTAATTCGATGCAGGGCCTACAGGTCAGTAGGAGATTTAATGAAGGCGAGAGGTTCTTGAACGTTGGAGATGAAAGCAAAGTTCCAGTTCTAGCTTTAGGAATCATGAACCTTATAATCAATTCTCGTAATGTAATTCTGAGTGAATGTCACTATTGTCCAAGTTTTTTATTAAATATTATTTCTGTAGGCCTTTAGGCCATGTACAATTATGAATTTTTAATAAAAGAAAATATTTGCAATATCATTTTGAATGGTGTTACAATATTTATTGGACAACTAAATAATGAAATTTACTTACTATCACAGCCTGTTAATATGGTTCAAACCTCCGGTAAACATCCTAGAATGGATAATATGTCAGAAATCTACCTTTGACACTGTAGGCTAGGTCATATCAATAAGAACAGGATAAACAGGTTGGCTCAAGAAGGAATTCTTGAAGTTGGTGATTGTGAATTACTTCCAACCTGTGAGTCCTGTCTTCTTGAGAAGATGACCAAATCACCTTTTATTGAAAAAGGTGAGCGAGCCAGTGAACTCTTGGATCTGATACATTTTGATGTATGTGGACCCATGAGCTCAAATGAAAGAGGTGGATATTTCTACTTCATAACCTTCACAGATGACCTATCGAGGTATGGATATGTCTACTTAATGAAGCATAAGTCAGAGTCATTTGAAATGTTCAAACTATTTTGAAATGAGGTAGAAAAATAAACTGGGAAGTGTATTAAAACTCTTCGATCTGATCGAAGAGGTGAATACCTTTCCAATGAGTTTCTGACATATCTTGGAGAGAATGGGATTCTCTCTCAGTGGACTCCTGCTGGAACACCACAGCATAATGATGTGTCTGAAAGGAGAAATTGAACCTTATTGGACATGGTTCGATCCATGATGGGGTTTGCTGGTCTGCCGATCTTCCTCTGGGGATATGCGCTCGAATCAACTTGTTACCTTCTAAATAGACTTTCGAGTAAGTCTGTAACCAAAACGCCATATGAGATATGGATAGGACGTAAGTCAGTACTCTCGTACCTTAGGGTTTGGGGGTGTCTGGCTTATGTTAAATGTTTAATTATGGACAAGCTTGGACCTAGGTCTAACAAGTGTTATTTCATAGGATACCCAAAAGAGACCAAAGGGTATTATTTCTACCTAGCTGATGAGCAAAAGGTGTTTGTCAGCCTTAAGGCAATCTTTTTGGAAAAAGAGTTCCTTGGTGAATGGACTGTTACCTCTAAGGTCGAACTTGAGAAAGTTCGGCAGGTGGAAAAATCGACACAAGTTGCTGAACCTGAATCGGATTTGATTAGATCAGATCCAGAGTCCATTGTTCCTGCACCCTTAAGGCGGTCTGGTAAAGTACCACGTCAACCAAACAAATACTATGGTTTCTTGATCTGAGACGGCGATCCTGTCGAACTTGATGAAAACAATGAGGATCCGATCACCTACATGGATGCAATGCAGAAACCTGACTCTGAGAAATGGCTAGAGGCTATAAAATCCGAAATGGAGTCCATGAAGGTCAACGATGTGTGGACATTGGTTGACCCACCCGAAGGAGTAAAATCCATAGGGTGTAAGTGGGTCTTCAAGAGGAAGAGGGGCACAGACAGAAAGGTGGAGACCTATAAAGCCCGTTTGGTTATCAAGGGATATCATCAACGTTATGGTATAGACTATGACGAGATATTTTCTCTTGTGGCAATGCTTAAATCCATTCAGATTATGCTTGCGATAGCTGCCCATCTGGACTATAAAATCTGGCAGATGGATGTGAAGACAGCTTTCCTAAATAGAGAGCTGGACGAAGAGGTGTATATGATACAACCTGAAGGGTTCACATCCACAGATGAGTTTAAGGTGTGCAGGCTACAGAGGTCCATTTATGGACTTAAGAAGGCATCTCGGAGTTGGAACATATATTTTGTTAGGACGATCAAGACGTATGGCTTTGTTAAGAGCGGAGAAGAGCCCTGCATTTATAAGTGGGCTAATGATCCAGTAGTGGTATTTCTTATATTGTATGTGGATGATATTCTCTTAATCGGAAATGGTGTCCTTGCATTACAAGGAATAAAGATTTGGCTGTCATCACAGTTCTCCATGAAAGATCTGGGAGAAGCTTCCTACATCCTAGGGATGAGGATCTATAGGGATAGATCTAAAAGGTTGCTTGACTTATCCCAGTCCACATACATTGATACTATGCTGAAGAGGTTCAGCATGGAGAATTTCAAGAAAGGCTATCTACCGATAGGCCATGGAATTTCTCTCTCGAAGAGGGATTGTCCGACAACACCTCAAGAGAGAGAGTGTATGGATAGAATTTCATATGCTTCGACAGTGGGATCTATCATATATGCCATGACATGTACACAACCAGATGTGGTATACTCACTAGGGGTAGTGAGTAGATACCAATCTGATCCAGGGGAGAATCACTGGAAGGTTGTTAAAATCATCCTGAAGTATTTAAGAAATACTAAGGACCAGTGGCTTGTTTATAGTGAATCGGACTTGAGACTTATAGGGTTTACAGACTCCAGTTTTCAATCTGATCACGATGACAGTAAAAGTGTGTCGAGATTTATTTTTACCCTTAATGGTGGGGCTGTCTGCTAGAAGAGTTCCAAGCAGCATACTGTGGCAGATTCAGTTTGCGAGGCAGAGTATGTCGCTGCATCAGATGCTGCCAAAGAAGTGGTGTGGCTGAGGAAATTCATCACCGAGCTTGAAGTAGCACCCTCCCTTGTTGGTCCAGTTCTGCTCTATTGTGACAGCTCTGAAGCCATTGCTCAGGTGAAGGAACCAAAGGCACACCAACGGAGAAAACATATTCTGCGTCGCTACTATCTTATCCGAAAAATCATGGATAGAGGTGACGTCGAACTTCAGAAGATCGACGGGAAGGAGAACCTGGCCAACCCATTCACTAAAGTCATTGTGGTGAAGGAGTTCGACGACTTCAGGTCAAAGATGGGTATTAGATACTGCACTGATTGGCTTTAGGCCAGTGGGAGATTGTTGGGAACAGTGTCCCAAAGCCAATCGTCAGCCTGTTGATGGATGTGCTCTTTTTTGTATTAGTATATGAATTATAAATTAATAAAAATTATTTTGATATTTTTTATCATAAATTATTTCATCTTCTAATGAACTCCTGTGTTGTGGTGAAGTCCTTAGGACTATTTAGACTTGACAAAAAAGGATTTGTCGTTTAGTCCTTAAACCTGTTCGCGATCAAATGATATGTTGTTACCAAGGATAACAATGTTTATCAAGTATAGGGCATTGTGTGCCATATGGGTTGGTTGTCCTCTTAACCAAAGAGTGTGGAGACACTGGTATGGCATACAGGTGAGATGTAAGGGTACATCTGTACTGAACGTGACCGACTTCGGAGCTTTTTCTGCTGTCAAGATTTGCTCCGATGGGATATGGGTATAACTGTCCCTCCGACCTGAGACTGCCATAGTGACTTATAAGCAACTCACTGTATTTAGACACTGGACTATCTAAATTTCTAATTCAATGACGGAAGGCTGCTGGGTGTAGTCAAGTACTTGACTTGTCGATGCGTGTGTCAAGATGGGATTGACCACTCCAGTTCAGGAGCTGTATACAGTTGTGTTTCAATTTAGTAAAATCTTGACCAGGGTAGTCCTAGTGAGGAGTCATAGGACTGTTTGAGTTGAGCATGATTCGGATGATCTGATCAGGGTTGATAGTTTAACCCTGAGTCATCCTATACACAGGGGTCTAAAGGGATGAATTATACAGTAACCATATTCGCGTAGATTCTGAATGTTGCGATTGTGACTATTTGATCTATCCAGATGTCGGGTATCATTGCTAGATGGTCACTTCGATTAGTACAGGAATTGATTCCTATACTACCGACTTAGGTTCGAACCTGCGGGGTCACACACATTAGAGGTTCCTATCTAATCTGATGGCTGGTGAAGAGTCCCACTGGATTGAGACTCTTCGACCAAGAGTTTAAATACTTGGGGGCTCTGAGTCCTATGTGTCTGAGACTCTGTGATTGAGAATCAGAATTCTCTGATCATGAGTTTCACATATTTTGGGTACCGGGGTCAAGAGTCCCACTGGTTTGGGACTCTTCGATCAAGGTTTCATATCGATGGACTTTGATGTCCGATTGCCCATCGAATTTGGATTCAATATTTATGAGAGATTTAATTAGTGATTTGATCACTAATTAACTCAATTTGATTGAGTAATTATTTTTGAATCAAGTCCAATTAAATTGGATTCAGTTGGGTTTGACCCAATTAGGTTAAGAGTTGACCAAATCGCCAAGGTGGTTTGGTCCCTGATCTGATCAAGGGTTGGACTTAGTCAATTCCTGATTTGATTAGAATTTTATTGAGCCTAATTAAGCCTAATTGTGTTGGGTTTAATTTAGTCTAATTGTGCCTAACCTATTTTAATAAGGTTGGTTCAATTAGGTTGATTTAATATTTGAAACCACCTTGACTTATCTCCCTGCGCCACCTCACCTCACCTGCGCCTATTTGAATTCATGAGAAACAAGTTCTCATAAATTTTCTCCCACATAGAAGCCTTCCCACGCCTCACCTGTGTGTGCCATTTTGAGTGGATAAAGATGGTTGGTTGGCCATTCAAATTCAAATGATGTTTGAATTTGAATGGGCAACTAATCTCATACGCCACCTTATCCACTTGTGCGCCACTTACTCTACACGAGAAAAAGTTTCTCGTATAAATTATCCATGCACAAAGAACCCATGCCCCTTCTCTTCTCACACCTTGAGTGGATAAGGATAGGTTGGTTGGCATTTGAATTCAATTTGATTTGAATTCAAGTGAGCAACCACCTAGCTTTATCCTCTCATGCGGTGAAAACACTGAAAAGATGCGATCTTGCACTATTTTAAAATGAGAGAGAAGGTGGTGCATGTGATATCTGATCCATGAGAGAAAGGGTGGCATGAGAAAGGCCTTCTGTGTGAGAAAAGAAAAGAAAAGAAAAGAAAAGAAGAGAAAAAGGGTGCAGGGTCTTTTATGAGTACCCTAGGGTTTCTGCCTAGGGTTCGAGAAGTGAGAAGGTGAGCTACGAGTGTTGTGAGCCCACCAAACTTTAGGGAGAGCTTCATCAGTCTCTCAAGTTCTTTTGCTGATGATCCAGAGTATCCGAAGAGTCGGCAGACACCGATCGAAGGAGTTCGATCAGCATTGGCCATCGAAAGAGTTCTACAACGAACTAGCATTCGTGTGGAGCCGATCAGATCGGGATCTTCATGTGGATGATCCGCGAAGGCCAGACATACTGTGTGGCTACACTGCGATGATCAGATCTTTTTGACGATGATCAGACTGCAACAATCGACTACCTGCACGAAGGTAATGTGTTCTGAACACAATAGTAAAATATTTACTGTAGAATTTGAAATTTCAAATTTAAATGCATGCTATATATATCATATTTAGATCCTTGTGTAGGATTAATATATATTAATTAATTAGATTAATTAATAATTTTTACTGTAAAATTATAATTTTAAAAAAATTTTAAAATTATCATTTTACCCCTGCACTAAAATTCAATTCAATGATGTCATAAGTACTTTTGGTTAATTTCTTCTCTGAATCTCTTTTGACCTGCGACACTCACTATTTGCTCATTTAAATTCATATTGACATCAATATGTAAGTGATATAGATTGTCAATTAAAAGATCACGTACAACCAATTTATTTTATAAATAAATGAAACAAAAATCTTTATTGAAATTAAAATCAAAAGCATCCTGTGCTCGTATAGATATGAAAATCAAATTTTGACTAGCTATGAAAATAAAATAATAATCTTTTAAATCTAATCTAAATTCTGATGATAATCAAAGAGAATAAGTGCTAATGGCTTCTACAGTAACTTTTACTCCATTACCGATCTGAAGGATCATGTCATCTTTCCTCAATCTATTTTCTATTAGATCTTGTATTAAAGTACATATATGAGCGCTCAAACCAAAGTCTAATACCCAACTAGAAGTAGAAGAAATCATAAGTTTAGATTCTATTATGAGCATATCTTCTGAAGGTTTATCATCTTTTTTGGTCTTTAAGCTCTCCAGATAGAATGGACAGTTCCTCCTCCAGTGGCCATTAGCATCACAGTAAAAATACTTTTTCTTTGCTTCAGCCTTCTTTGGAACATCCTTCTTTAGCTTGCTCTCTTTCTTCTACTTCTTAGTGAATTGTTCTTCTTCTTCCAACCAGACTTTCTCTTAGTCGAAGAAGTCTACTCCACAGTGAGAATAATATCTTTTGAACTCTTTAAGGTTTCCTCTGTAGTGACTAACATGTTGACTAGTTCGGATATAGTGCAATCAAATTTGTTCATATGAAAATTTATAATAAATTGACTATATGAACTTGTAAAGGATTGAAAGATCAAATTCATCTGTAATTCCTTTTGCATATCAAGCTCGAGTTTCCCAAGCTCCTCGATGTCCTTGATCACTATCATGCAGTGCTCATGGACTGATTGTCCTTCGCACATCTTCAGATTGAAGAGTCTCTTGGATACTTCGAAGTATGATGTATGGCTCTGCTCATCATATAACTCTTGTAGGCGAGTGATCATAGCCCTGGTAGTGAGCATCTGCATTTGATATTGATGCCAGCATATAGCACTTAACCCGACTGTCTTCATCCGTCCACTTTTCATAAGCTGATCTTTGCTCAGTAATAGGACAGTTTGATAACACTAGGGATTTCTGATCAAGTACATGACCTAATTTTTTAAAAATCAGGACAATCTTGAGGTTTCTTAACCAGTCTTTATAGTTTGTTCCGATCAAATGATTGGACTCAAGGATGCAATCTAGAGGGTTTGAAGCTGACATGGTTTAACTGCGAAAGTAGAGATTCAAATTAGACTTTTATACTTTAAATTTATATTTGCTCTAGAAACTTTAAGATGCAAACAATAACTCCCATTAATTTTTTGGATCCCTCCACTCCTCGGGTAGGAAACAAAAATCTTAACATGACAACTGGATTCCTAGTGGATGCTGTGGTCCCACCGATGCCATGTACCTCATCTAACAGTTATTGGTAATATGCAAATCGATGTGTGGCCAACTCTTTGCCTAGATGCTTCAAGCATGTTGCAGCGACTTGGTCTCTAGGTTATGTGGGCTCTCCTAATAGTTATTGACTACACTACTTAGTTAAGTTTGATCCACTGTTCATAAGCAGGTGCAAAGCCATCATTGGATCCCTCACCTAATAGTATTGGGCCTAACCCCATCTTTATCCTGGAGCAACTCTTTGCTAATAGAGTGGTTGCTTGTTCTCGATGCAACTGAACCACTGTAACAGTAGAGAACAATCAACACCAATAGCATGCCCGCACATCTAAAATGGTGGAAGATCTATGGACTTAATATTTATGGGAAGATTTAGGTTTAGGTCTCATGTAATCAATCATCATATGATCGATCTAGTTAGTATGGGCTAAACCAAACTGCCAAGCAATCTTATTCAAGACTCAATCTTTCAAATTGATCAGGTAAGTAAAAATCAGTGGGAGTCCCTCTGTTGATTTTCTTAGACATCAATAAATTGCTCAGATCAATGAATGGAACCAATTAGATAACCACCTCTTAATTACCTGCCTTAGATATCAATAGATCAATTGGTCCAAATAAATTAGCTTAAGCGAATCAGGCTCAAGCCATCGAGCCAAATTAGGTCCTTAGGATAATCGATTCTACATATGAGATTTAATTGATTTGATCAACAATAATTGTATGATCTTATAACTTAATTGACCTAATCTTAATCAATACTTGATTTGATTTGATCAATTATTTAATCAAATTAGACCCATTATGTTCAAATCAAAAACCTGAGATGCAATCTAATTACATGACCTAATTTTTGATTTTTTCATGACCAAAATCCTCAAACACAAATATAAATTTTAGATTCTAAAATTAAATTTTAGATCTAAATTCAATTGTATGAAAGATAAATTTTAAATCATAAAATTAATTTTCAGATTTAACATACAAGCATATATCTCTTACATGTATGTAAACTTCAGATATAAATAAAAATTTAAATCATAACATGATATCATATATCTCATATACAATTCATGAATAATATTAAAAATAATTTTTAAATCTAAATATGTAATCATATATTTTATATATAAATTATAAATTAAGTCAAATTAATTTTTAAATTTATGCATGTACCTACATATCAAATATATATGAACTAGAAATCGATCTAGAACAAAAATTCAAATCTATGCATGTCCTCACATATCAAATATATGAACTAAAAATTAAATCTAAAATAAATTTTGGATTCAAAGTAATCATCTATACTCTTAAATATCAAGAAAAATTAGATTTTAATTTTTTTTTCAAAATATGTATATCAATTTCATACATATGAAATCCGTAGCTTTGATACCACTGTTAGAATTTCATATCAGGGCATGCATGTATGTTTTAAATTATTTTTTTCTAAATAACACAGTATAATAGAAGATTAAAATATCTTTTAATATTAATCATACATATATAAAATATAGAACACAAAGATCTACTTCATATGCTAGAATTGAACATATGCTGAATCTTATGCTGAAATTAAATATGTGATCGAATCACATACTTGTTTCATAATTTCTTTCTTCGAATCTAGATCTGGAAGAGAGTAGATTCTTCTTTAGCTGTATAAACATTCAGCTTTTATGGATATCCACTCAGGATCAGCTTGGAACAGTCTTCTTTGCTATTGATCTTTCTTCTCTAAGAACAATCATCCTGCGAATCTGAACGAAGCCAGATCGCGATTAACTCTTTGATCCTTTTCTTGATCTTTTTCTTCTCTTCTTCTCTTGCTCTTCTTTCCATAATTATAAAGTAATCAAGATCTAAAAATCAGTAAGCAAGAGGGGACGCCCAAGCTCCTTTTGGGTGTGGAGATGGTAAGTGCCCAACACATTTGTGCATTGAAACCTTAGGAGAGAAGAGAGGGAGGCATGGGGACTCTTTATGGGAGGCATGGGCTGCCGAAAATCTCATCTAAAGAGCCTTAGGAATGGCTCCTTTAAATAGGCAAAAGGTTTGAATCCTATTCAAAATCAAATAATCTCTTAATACAAATCTTACTTGCATTAGGAATCCTTATTCTCTTAGTTATTTGACCCCCTTTAGAAGATCCATTAGGTGCCAATTATTGGATCCTTTGCACCCACTTTCTCACATGCCACATGGCACTTAGGGGATGCCCAAATCTGGTCCCACATGCCCTCTTGAAGGTGGACATGCCCAACTTGATCAAATCAAGTGGCGCCCTATGTAAATAATCAAAAAAATTGATTAAGGGTTTGATCCTTTAACTTATATGATCCAAAACCTAGGTACCCAACAATTGAAGTCCAATGAATCTAATTTATTTAGGTTATTAGTAGGTAATTAAATTTGAATTAATCTTATCAAATAAGTAATTCAAATATATAAAAAAAAATTAGGTTCAACCACATGCTAGCAAGGTTATCTTGAACCCAATAGAATTTTTTTAAACTCAATTGAGACTTTATAAGTCCGTTGCATATTTCAGATCTAATCTCTTTATTGTATAACCCAATAGGTTGAATTCTATTTGATAGTGAGATATACAATGATCTCTATTATAGTGTCATTGAAACTCTTTTCAATGGATCGAAACAATTCCACTCTTACTCATCAAGGATTGTCAATTCTAAGCAACTGTAGTGAGCTCTCACAATCTATCAGTGGTACCTAGCAGTATGTAGTGGCAATCCAGTAAAATCGAAAAAGAATCTCAAGGTGTAGTTTACATATGATTTAGTCCCTCTATCGTGAATCCCGACTTGATGGATCATTGATGCATAAAGTAATTTTTATATAAATAGATGATTAATGTCCAAAAATCTTTACCTTTACTAGCAACAACTAAGTCTTATTTTCTACTAGTCCACATCTAGCATGTCCAATCAATCAACTAATTGCAACTCATCCTCAATCAGTCATCAATACAAGAAATGGCAAGTACTTGTTAGATTCCTATTTTTAAAGCTCTAATATCTGAATTACTTCAAATCCCAAATTTCTATCCAATGCATGAATAATTAATAATAAAGATGTAGAGATTGACTTTGACTTATAGATCGGAGCACAGATCTTCTTATCCAACATCTTCCCATCAAATCAATCACATCTACACATAAGAACTAATGCTTTTCATCTAACAAGATTGACATAAAAAGGAAGAAACTAGTCGAGTAGCGGCATCTAGCAACCCTAATCAATCAAAATGATGTAGTAAAATTCTATAGATCAATAAACCAATGGTTCAATAAGGGGAAGGGTAATACGTCAAAGATTATTGTCCAAAAATGACCAGCAAAAATTGGGATAGAAATCAACAAGTCAGATGATCGGCTACAATACCAATTCAAAGTCCAACCAATTGATATAGCTTTACCTAAACATCTGGACCCTCCATTGGTCTATAAGATTTCTAGAGAGAGAAATCCAAAAAAAGAGAGAAAATTTTAGCAAGATAAATTTATAGAGAGAGAAAGTGGAGAGAGAAGGTAGAGAGAGGAGAGAGGGAAAATTTTTCTTTTTTTTCTTTTCTTTTCTTTCCTTTTCTTTTTTTTCCTCTAGTTTTCTTCTATTCTTCTTCTTCTTCATGGAAACAGGGGAAGGGAAAGAGCTTTACACTAGCCGTCCCTACGGCAGTGTCCCCAGACGGCAACAACCCTCCCATAGTGGCTTCAGCCCTCAGACACTTCAGCATAGCCACATCCGACAATGATAGCCGGTCCGATGGAAGGAAAGAAAAACAAAAAAAATAGGGGACTTAGGCTTCAAAATGAATCCAACGACTTGCTAGTCAATCATGGTCGAATGATGGTATGAGTCCAAAGAAGAAGAAATTAGGGCCCTTTCCTAAGTCCAGCCAGGCCAAAAGCAGATTCTGACGAGCCTATCTGATAGAAAAAATCCATGAAAAACATCGAGGAAAACCTTAGAATCGATGGTGGTCACTTCAAATTTTGGTTATGGAGTCTAAAGAGGGAGGAAAGCAATCTTTTATAGGCAAGATCTTGGGGTTTTGGATGAATTTGACTTGCCCTAAAACTTTTTTCCAGTTGAGTCAAAGAATAGGAAGAACAGGAAGATTATCCTAAAGTAATTTTACCTCAATTTCCAATGATGAATCAATGATTACTAGCCATGTATGCTCAACACCAGATTTTACTGGTGTTGTCGGCTTTCACGGTGAGGTGATTAGTGTTAGGACCATCATGCACCTACGTGGACCAAAGAAGTCTTGCAACGGAGCCCTCTACAATAGTCCATGATGATCTAGACTCTTTAAGTACAGCAACACTATGTCCTAGATCGCTGCGCGTCAAGAACCCTACAGCAGCGACCTACTTCGCATCTCTCATATTTTTTGGAACCTAGGACGCACCTCCAGATCTGATCTTTCACTCCCAAGATCTTTAAAACTAGGGCTAGGGATGTGAATCCTTGAGGGTAGTAGATCTGGATGAATCTGAGCTAGATTCTTGGATGAGGAGAGTCCCTGTATGATAGGGACTCCATGATAGAAATTTCAGCCTACGTACTTCCAACTTGTGTGCCTCATCTCCCACCTTTCTAATCTCTTTTAAATGATCTATCAAGATATTAAGGACATCTGTTAGAGCCCTCCTTACTGTTTTAACTAGAGCATAAAATCCAATCTAAGTGGAGAGAAAATCTCTTGTCCAACAGGGACTACCAACACACATCCTAACAGTAACCTGCACAGCCTTTGCCCGTGCTCGTCTCCTCCTGCACTTCCTCCGCTCATGCCCACCTCCGAAGCCTTCTTCCATATCCTCCTTTATTCATGATCAGATCAGATGGCTTCTTGGGCATGGAGACTCCCTGAGCATGGAGTCTTAGGCAAGCACACAAGGAGGGATGCCCACATGATTTTACACCCACATGATGGGGAGCCTCCCCCTTCCAAACCCTAAGGCGGCTAGGGCTTGAGGGAGGCACCCCCTTCTAGGATTTCCTCTTGATGCCTAGGGTGGCATACAAATTAGAGAGAGAGGGAGAAGTTAAGGAGAAAAGTCGTATATTGATCATTTCACAAACCGTTACAATATATGGGTGTATATACCCTAGGATTTCCATATGAATCCTAATAAACCCTAGCTCAAAAATTTTCATGACTAACCCATATGAGATTGTGCTGACCCAAGCCCATGTACATTCATGATTTGACCCAATCTCATCCTTGGACCCAAATTCGGCCCAATACAAATTAGCCCCTTGAGGCCCAAAGTCCCTAAATCTTGAGATTCTGAAGGCTGACAGCCTTCACCCTAGGATCCAAATCGATCCTAGAATTCTAGAACCAAGCCTATGGCTCCTCTCATGACCTCCCAAGGCTTAGAATCACCACACATGCATCAAAAATCTCTACCTTGGTGCCTCTAAGCCTTGGCAAATCTCCACACGATCCTGCTGTCACTGTGCACCCTGACAGCTCTCTGTACAAACCTCCATTGTCGATGCCAATCATCTTCAACTTCTGTGCACCCTTGGAGACCTTTGGGATGACTGTTAGATGTGTGCCCTAGATGCTAGATCGGCTGACATATTTTTGTACAAATCTAAGGGCAAAATTATAATTTTGACTATAAATGAATAAAAGGGTTATTCTTCTATCACATTATGTATATTGTGTCTGTGATACATCCTTTGAGTTAGTGAGAATGTTAATTCATATTTTCAAGAGTTAAAAATTTAAGGCATGAATTTACATAACTAACTCATAAACTGCTGCTGACCATAGGATCATCACGAGGATGGTGATCGATCCGAAAGGTTGGTGTACGATCACTTCCTTAGGGTAGATGAGTCTTGAGTCTACAGTGTGGAGACATCGAAGTGAGAGTATAGATATTCGTTGAGAATGAGTACTGAGCGTGACCACCTCGAGCAGTCATAAGGAAGTCTACCTTCTCATCGATGACTAGCTCGATGCTGCAGTTGTGTGTCTAGTTCTTTGACCTGAGGTACATCGATGGTTCACCTTGAGTGTGTTATGGTTTGACTACACCATAACTCGATCTTCTAGCCATTCAAAATTTTAAGGTGTATGTTGGCTGTAGCATATCCATTGTAGGAACCAGATCACACCAAGATGGGATCTATCAACCTCGGTAGATGTGAGGAGTAGTCCTATGATGATCGAAAGATCGAGTCCTTAAGCCCATGGCCATGGCAGAGTGAAATAATGAAAAAGAGTTTTCTATTGGGGTTTCACATCGGACTTGAATTGATCGATTAATTTATATGACTGATGTTGGATTTGATGAGTTCACCTTAACCCTAATTCAGTCAGGACTCATGATAGAGGAACTCAATCACACAGGTAGCTGCATCAAGAGGTTCATCTTTAATTCTGATGAGTTGCCACCATATACTGCTAGATGTCACTGGTGGATTTTAGAAGTAATTAAAATGATTTTGATGATCGATCATTCTAATTATCTAAATCAGAAGAGTTCTGGTCCATCGAAAGGAGTTTCGATGATATCGATGATGAGATCACGACATATCTCATTACCATATAGAATTGAACCTAACTAGGTCACACAAACAAGGGTTAGGGTCTGGATGTCATCAATTAGGCTACCCCAATTGATTTGGATAAGATCCAATTAGGTTCAAAAAAATCATGCTAGCACTCGATTGAGCCTAACTTTCTCCTCGTGTATTCTTCTCTATCTCTACTGAGTCAAATATGATCTGACTCATCCAGAGAACCTTAGGAAGGTTTTTTTTTGTCTAATTGAAGCTTGTCTAGCTCAGAAAAGGCTTGTCTTAATTCATGAGATGAATTTAAGACAACACCTGCTAATTTCTAGCACCTGCCAATTTCATTTTAGGACATCTATCAAAAGTTGACATATGGGTCTTAAACTGAAGAGGACTTATTGGAGGATTTTTGTGGAGTGTCCACATGCCTAAACTTAATCAAATTGGGTGCCATAATCAGATTATGGTATGAGCCCATTTGGATTTAAGTGGGCGCCCCAAATGGATAAGAACCAAAGAGTCCTGATAAACTTGGACTCTTTGGAGCCACTCTATTTGTGCTTATCCAATGTTGGCATCACTTTTTGGAGATAAGGTGGGGTTCTTATCTGATATGATCAAATGACATCACTCCACTAATTAAAATTTTTCCAAAATTTATTAGAATTTTCTGATTGGTCGAATGATGTGGCACTGCGCAGCACACAGAAATTATATAAACCCTGCTGCACCTAGGGTTTTGAGATAGAACTTGTTTTATTCAAAAAACCTATTAGCTGCTGCCCCCTCCTCTCTTCTTTACATCCTTCCTATTCTCCTTTCTCCCCTCTTCACATCTAAGAAGTTGGATGTTCATCTGGCAAAGGTACAAGGCATGGTGATGCCTGGAACAGAAGGCTGCAGGACATCTTCGACAGGCTGCTACTCCAACTTTAGAAGGAGTTCTGAAGTACTTCCAAATTAGATATTGATCTAATTTTTGGAGCATAGAATCATGAGGAGAAGATGTTCTAGATCCTACCTGAGTGGATATTGGTAGAGGCTAGACGCTTGCATGGCTACATCAGAACCTCAGGCAGTGCTGCGATCATCTACAGGGTAATTAGATTACCCTTAAGGTATGTCTATATTTCTCATACTTTTAGATTTAATTTTAGATTTTAAATATCAGATAATAAAATTAAATATAATAGATATTAGATCTAAAATAGCATAGGATAAAAAATTTAAAATTTATTCCACCCCAGATTTGGTAAAATCTGGAAGATCCTACACAGGAAAAAGGTGATTTTTCCCTTCAAGTGGTATCAGAGCCAGGTTGTTGGCTCTATTTCAGATCTATTTTAGATCTAATTTTAATTTTAATTTATCTGATATTAAATTATTTCAAATATCACATCAGATATAATAAGATCTGAAATCAAAATATTTAAAATTAAATCTAAGAAGATCTAACATGCATGAGATGCATGACTAGACTAGGATTAATTGAATCCATGAATAGTCTTAAGTTTTATATTTTAATGAGATTAAAATATGAATTAAATATAATTTATTCTTTATTTTTAATATTATAATTATTATAATTAGATCAAAAAATAAAAAATAAAATTTTAATTATTTCATAAAATTGATCTGTTGCATGTCTAGACTAGTTGTAGAATTGTTCTAATAACATGTCTAAAATAGTTTTTATTTTGAATAGTTCAATTTAAATTCTATTTTTCAGATATTACATGTGATGTATCAGATCTGAAAGTATGTTAATTAGATTGATTTTTGATACATGAGATGTATGCAAAGCATGTATTAGTTAGATCTTAAATTGTATATGTGATATGTTAATTTAGATCTAACTAGTTTTGTAGTTAAATTTATATTTCTGAGTAAGATGTTCCTCATGCCCGTCCGGTCGTAAGAACAAAGTAGGATTTTAAGACCCTCTCTTTCCATTCTATGGGGTGTTCATATGACGTGTAGGGGTGCCGCGCGTTCATCCTTAATCAGAAATCAAAACTTACTTTTCTGCAAAACCCTAGATCCTGAAATCCTAGGATTTATTTTACATGCTTTGTTTATGAACCCAAACTTAATTAATGTATTAAGCTTATAAAATTAAGTTAGGTCTAAAATTGAAAATTTCAGATCTAAGATATTTTCATAAGATTGGGTTCGAGCTTGGGTAGCTCAATTAGGTCTAGCGGTTGATCAAATCGAATCAAAAATTGGTTAGGTCAGATCATGAAAGCTAATAATTGACCAGCCTAATAGGATTAAGTCTGGGTCAAAATCGAATCACATTTAGATGTGACTCGATCAAGTTAAGACCTAATTTGGCTCAGTGGTTAGAGCCTAGATTGTAGACTAACTCAATTAATTCTGGTTCGATAATTTGGTATCTAAGGTAAGTTGGGCAGATGCGACCGACTGGTTTTTAATTGGAAGCTACTCGACTCGAATGCATTCTTATCGAGTTAATGGCATATCCCTCCCACCGGTCTCACTTACCTGGCCATATGTGTCGACCCAGTTCTGATTTGAGGTGGCTAACAATTCGAGCTGACCCATGCCACTAGGTTAGTCATAATTGTTATGACTATGTCAAGTCAAGTTTAAAGAGACCTAAATCAAATCTCCCTAAGAAAATATTAAGTCTAGGTCTTCCACTATTGTGGATGTGCGGGCCCTTCCCGGGGTTGATTGTTCTCGACTGGTTACAGTGGCTCAGTTGCATCGGGAAGATGCAACCATGTCCATTAGGTATTGGATGCTACGGATTAGAGGATGGGTTGGGCTCAATATTCTGGATACGGTGAGGGACCCAATCAGGAATCTAGTTCGTGCAAATGGTGGGTTTGGCTTAACTAAGGATTGGAGCAATATCTCGGATACGGTGAGCTTCATGAATTAGAGATCAAGTTTTGGGTGCACCATGATTAGAGAATCATTAGACAAGAGTTGTCCACTCATCGGTTGACCCATCATCAATAACTGTTAGGTAAGGTGATGAGCCAGTCGGTGAGACTGCACCACCCATTAGAAATCACTAATCACGGAGATTTTCACATCTCTACCAAGGGAGTGTAAGGATCTGAGAAAATAGTGAGAGCCTAATTTGTTTAAAAATAAAAATCCTAAACAAATTGGTTGAGTCTGATTACAAAATCTAACTAGAAACTTTTGACTCTCTACAGGAAACATGTCTGCCTCAAACCCCCTGACCAAAATTCTAGACACTCATAGACTGACTGGACCAAATTTTAAGGACTGGTTGAGGAACTACAGAATTATTCTGGGTTTCAAAAAATTGACTCATATCTTGGACCAGGACTCACCTGCCATGCCAGCATGTCCGACTGCTAAACAGAGAGTATCTCTGAAAAAATGGATGGATGATGATAACAAAGTCAGGTACTACATGTTGGGTGCAATGTCTGATGATTTATAGCACCAACATGAAAATATTTTGACTACCCGCCAAATGTTCGCTCACCTACAAGAGTTGTTTGGTGAACAGAGTCGCGCGGCCAAGTATCAAGTCTGTCAAAGACTTTTTAAGGCCAAGATGTGTGATGGGCAGTCAGTCCAAGATCATTGTTTGACAATGATCAAGGATCTTGAGGAGCTTGAGAAGCTCGGTATCATCTTAGACAAGAATTTTTAGATTGATGTGATCCTTCAGTCCTTGTCCGATGCATATGGTCAGTTCATCATGAACTTCTATATGCATAAGATGCAATATACCTTGGCTGAGTTAATGAATATGCTGGTTACGGTTGAGCTTTCAATGAAAGGTTCAAATGGCTCAGTTCTTACTGTGGAGCGGACTTCTTCCAAGAGAAAGTCTTTTGGAAAGAAAAAGAAGTCTGTGAAGAAGCAGAAGGTGGATGGCAAGAACAAGAAGACGGGATCGAAGAAGAAGACTTCTGAAAAAGGAAAGTGTTTCCACTGTCAGTCAGAAGGCCATTGGAAGCGAAACTGTCCTCAGTACCTGGCCACCTGAAGAACAAGAAGGATGGTCCTTCTGGAGGTATGCTCATTATCGAATCTAATCTTATGATTTCTTTTGCATCCAATTGGGTGCTTGACTCTGGTTCTAGTGCTCATTTGTGCACTTCTATGCAGGGTCTTGAGGAGAGCAGGAGGCTGAGGGATGGGGAGATGATCCTACGTGTCCGAAATGGAGCAAGAGTTGCTGCTGTGGTCGTAGGAACCTACCCTCTGTGATTACTATTAGGATTAGATTTAGTTTTAAGAGATTGTTATTATGTGCCTACAGCAAGTAGAAATTTGATTTCTATTTCATGTTTAGCACAAGAAGGCTATGTGATTAGCTTTCATAAGGACCATTGTAACATATTTTATGAAAATAATAAAGTTGCAAATGGTTTTGTTATTAATGATCTCTATCAGTTACATGTTGATGTATATGTTTTTAATATTGAGCAAAATGTGAATGCCATAGGAATTAAAAGGCCTAGAGATAGTCTAAATGATAAGTATCTGTGGCACCTAAGGCTAGGTCATATAGCAGAAGACAGGGTTAACAAATTAAAAAAATTTGGGCTACTGAGTCCGTTGACTTTTGAGTCATATCCAATTTGTAAATCATACCTTCAAGGCAAAATGACCAAGCTCCCTTTTGTGGGACATGGGGAAAGGGCCACAGACCTACTTGCCCTAGTACATACGGATGTGTGCGGCCCATTTGATGTACCGACTAGAGGCAACTTTATCTACTTCATTACCTTTACCGATGATATGTCTAGGTATGGGTATGTGTTTCTAATGAAACACAAGTCTGAAGCCTTTGAAAGGTTCAAAGAATTCAGACATGAGGTAGAAAAATAAATAGGAAAGCCCATTAAGGTTCTTCGATCAGATCGAGGAGGTGAATACCTTAGTTGAAAATTCCTAGACTATCTTAAGGACAATGGTATAGTCTCTCAATGGACTCCACCTGGAACGTCTCAACTCAATGGGTTTTCAGAATGGAGAAATCGGACCCTATTAGATATGGTCCGTTCCATGATGAGCTTCACAGACCTCCCAGAATTTCTTTGGGGACATTATCTCATAACAGTAATTTATGTATTGAATAGGGTTCCCTCTAAAATCGTTCCTACCACATCATATGAGATATGGCATGGTAAGAAGCCAAGTCTGAATCATCTCAGAATTTGGGGTTGTCCGGCTCATGTCAAGAAACAGCAGATGGACAAGTTAGAGTTCAGGTCTTTTAGAGCTCGGTTCATAGGATATCCTAAAGAGTCATTAGGATATTATTTTTATATTTCGGAAGACCACAATATGATTGTAAGTTGAAATACTATTTTTCTTAAAAAATAGTTTATTCAAGATGGTGGCATCGGAAGAATAATTAAGCTCAAGGAGAATGTCTCCCAAGAGCAATGAGCTAAAGAACCTGAGAAACCTAATCAATCAGAACCAGTCCTAACACAACCTCTTCCACCTCGTAGATCGACTAGGATTTCCCATCCTACTGAAAGGTACTTAGGTACCATACAAGAGGATGTAGAGAAAATATTTCTCATGAGAAATGGGGTTTATGGTGATGATCCCAAGACCTATAACGAGGTGATACCAGATATCGACTCTGAGAAATGGTTAGAGGCAATGAGATCAGAAATTGACTCGATGCACTCAAACCAAGTCTGGACTTTGGTAGATCCACCTGATGGTATTGTACCTATTGAGTGTAAATGGATCTTCAAGAGAAAGATAGGTGTAGATGGGAATGTGGAGACATTCAAGGCTAGGCTCGTAGCGGAAGGTTATAGTCAGCACGAAGACATTAACTATCAGGATACCTTCTCGCCCGTAGCCATGCTAAAATCCATCCACACATTGCTTGCTGTTGCAGCCTATTTTGATTATGAAATATGGCAAATGGATGTGAAAATGGTATTCTTAAATGGATATCTTGAGGAAGATATCTACATGGAACAGTCATTTGGTTTCACATCCAGTGATGATGATCACAAGGTCTGCAAACTGCAAAGGTCCATTTATGGACTTAAGCAAGCATCTCAGAGTTGGAATACTCATTTCAATGATGTGATCAAAATATTTGGTTTTATCAAGAATGAAGAGGAACCTTGTGTGTTCAAAAAGGTCAGTGAGAGCACAGTTGTCTTCCTCGTATTGTACGTGGATGACATCCTCCTAATTGAGAATGACATTCCCATGTTGACCTCAGTCAAAGTATGGTTGTCTAAGGAGTTCTCTATGAAAGATCTAAGAGAGGCATCCTTTATACTGGGTATTAAGATCTATAGAGATAGACCAAATAGGATGCTAGGACTTTCACAGAAGATGTACATAGAGGAGGTGCTAAAGAGGTTTAGCAAGGAAAACTCCAAAAGAGGTTTATTATCTTTTAGACATGGCATTCATATCTCCAAGAAGATGTACCCTAGCATACCTGAGGAGATTGAATACATGAGCAAGATCCCTTATGCTTCGGCAATAGGGAGCCTCATATATGCCATGCTATATACATGACCTGATATAGCCCATGCTGTGAGTGTCACAAGCAGATATCAGTCGAATCCAGGCGAAGAGCACTGGACTTCTGTGAAATATATCCTTAAGTACTTGAGAAAGACTAAGGATATGTTTCTAGTCTTTGGGAATAGAGAACTCCAGATTCAGAGATTTACAGACTCAGACTTTATGTCTGATATAGATGATCGAAAGTCGACATCTGGGAGTCTGTTCATTTGCAATGGTGGTGCAGTTAGCTGGAAGAGTTCCAAGCAAATGGTGATTGTAGATTCCACCATGGAGGCAGAGTATATTGCTACATCGGAAGCTGCAAAGGAGGTATTCTGGTACAAGAAGTTTGTCGTGAAGCTTGGAGTGATATCATCGGATGCCATACCTCTTTACTACGATAATAATAGCACCATAACCCTAACTAAAGAGCCAAGGTCTCACCAGAAGTCCAAGCACATCGAGCGACGATTTCATCTGATCCATGATTACCTCGAAAAGGGTTATTTTGAGGTCAAGAGAGTCAACTCCACAGATAATGTGGCAGACCCACTGACTAAGCTATTGGGCCAACAAAAGATCGAAGCCGAACTTGAGAAGATGGGACTTAGATATGTAGTCAATTGGCATTAGGTCAAGTGGGAGTTTGTTAGATGTGTACCCTAAATGCCAGATCGGCTGACACATTCCTGTATAAATCTAAGGGCAAAATTATAATTTTGACTATAAATGAATAAAAAGATTATTCTTCTATCATATTATGTACATTGTGTCTATGATACATCCTTTGAGTTAGTGAAAATGTTAATTCATATTTTCAAGAGTTGAAAATTTAAGGCATGAATTTATATAACTAACCATAAACTGCTCCTGACCATAGGATCATCACGAGGATGGTGATCGATCCGAAAGGTTGGTGTACGATTGCTTTCTTAGGGTAGATGAGTCTTGAGTCTATGGTGTGGAGACACCAAAGTGAGAGTACAGGTATTCATTGAGAATGAGAATACTGAGCATGACCACCTCGAGCAGTCATAAGGAAGTCTACCTTCTCGTCGATGACTAGCTCGATGCTGCAGTTGTGTGTCTAGTTCTTTGACCTGAGGTGCATCGGTGGTTCACCTTGAGTGTGTTATGGTTTGACTACACCATAACTCGATCTCCTAGCCATTCGAAACCCTGAGGTGTATGTTGGCTGTAGCATATCCATTGTAGGAACCAGATCGCACCAAGATAGGATCTATCAACCTCAGTAGATGTGAGGAGTAGTCCTATGATGATCGAAAGATCGAATCCTTAAGCCCATGGCCATGGCAGAGTGAAATAATGAAAAAGAGTTTTTCATTGAGGTTTCACATCAGACTCAGATCGATCGATTAATTCATATGACTGATGTTGGGTTTGACAAGTTCACCTTAACCCTATTCAGTCGGGACTCATGATAGAGGAACTCAATCACATAGATAGCTGCACCAAGAGGTTCATCTTCAATTCTGATGAGTTGCCACCATTTACTGTTAGGTGTCACTGGTGGATTTTGGGAGCAATTAGAATGATTTTGATGATCGATCATTTTAATTGTTTGAATCAGGAGAGCTCTGATCCATCGAAAGGAGTTTCGATGATGTCAATGATGAGATCATGACATATCTCATTACCATACAGAATTGAACCTAACTAGGTTACACAAACAAGGGTTAGGGTCTGGATGTCATCAATTGGGCTACCCCAATTGATTTGGATAAGATCCAATTAGGTTCAAGAAAATCGTGCTAGCACTCGATTGAGCCTAACTTTCTCCTCGTGTATTCTTTTCTGTCTCTACTAAGACAAATGTGATCTGACTCATCCAGAGAACCTTAGGAAGGTTTCTCTCAGTCTAATTGAAGCTTGTCTAGCTCAGAAAAGGCCTGTCTTAATTCATGAGATGAATTTAAGACAACACCTGCTAATTTCTAGCACCTGCCAATTTTATTTTAGGACATCTGTCAAAAGTTGACATATGGATCTTAAACTGAAGAGAACTTATTGGAGGATTTTTGTGGAGTATCCACATGCCTAAACCTAATCAAATTGGGTGCCATAATCAGATTATGGCATGAGCCCAATTAGATTTAAGTGGGCGCCCCAAATGGATAAGAACCAAAGAGTCCTGATAAACTTGGACTCTTTGGCGCCACTCTATTTGTGCTTATCCAATGTTGGCGCCACCTTTTGGAGATAAGGTGGGTGATACGATCAAGATACTGTCGTTAAGTCACCGTGATTATCAATCAAATTTCGACTTCAATAAAAATTAAAAATATATAAAAAGTAGTGAGTCGAGTCGAATCCACAGAGAAAGTAAGATTTTGATTTGAAATCTTTGATTTTACAAAAAGAAAATAAAATTTTGGAGAAAGCAATTTAAGTAAGAAATAAAAATTAAAAGTACGAAAAATAAATCGGGTACTAAGATCTACTAACTAGATCCTAGCATCTACTTGCAACAAAAATAAATAATAAAAATTTAAAAAATATAAAAATAAATTGATACTAAGATCTACTAATTAGATCCTAGCATCTACGTGCAAAAAATAAAAAACAAAAATTTAAAGTGTAGGAAAATAAATTTTGCATTAATTGAAATTAAAATTCAAGCATAAAAAATTTAAAAAGAATAATAAAATAAAATAAAAATAAAACTGTAACAAGCATCTGAAGTTGATCAGTCAAGCCTCATCGAAAAGATGGTTGATGACTTCTCCATCTTCCGTCGTACTCCGTAGAGCAAACCAGCTTTCCTCCTTCTTTTTTTTGGATCCCTAAAGCTATTTTTTTTTTTTTCTCTATTTTTTTTCTATACTTTCTACTCAATTTTTCTGCTCTCCAAAGCTTATTCTCGGACTTCCTATTTATAGATAAATTTTTCATGATTTTTTGGTAGGAAAAGGAGTCCTAAAATCCTTAAAAATCTTATAAATCTCCTTAGGAATATTCCTGGCCGTCGGATCAGCTTCAGACCACCCAGATCTACTCAAAAATTAGAGTTATAATCCTTATCAGGGTCGGATCAAATGTCAGCCGTCCAATCTGGGTTCTGATGAAGTTCTACCCATCGGATCCCGCAAAAGAGTCCTTAACATAGTCGGGAGTGATAACAGCCGTTGGATCGCGTGATGGATTACTTCTGGGCCATCGGATCACGCAAAAGAGTCCTATTCAAAGTCGGCAACGAGTCTGAACCGTCAGATCTGGATCGGATTGAATCTCAGTCATTGGATCACACCCAAGATCTTATCCTCGCTGTGAACCATGCCTGTGGACTGCGTAATTATTTCTGTGGACCGCGCCCTGGCTCTGTGGACCGACCGACCGGTCCACCGTACACCAGAGGCTATTTTCTTTATTTTTTAGGGTATTTTAGCTCCATTTTTGCTCTGATTTTCTCCTGAAAAATTAGAAAAAATATATATTAAATTTCTCAAAAATTTCTCTTCATTTTGGTGCTTAAATTACTCAATTAAATTAACATCTATTATTTTATAAATATATCTAATTTTATATTTTTTTCAAAATCATTTTATTTTTTAAAAAAATTTAATAAATTCATAAAATTAAGATTTTTAAGAAGATGTTAGCACCATAAATTACCAAAAATACCTCCAATAAATATAAAAATATACTACTTATCACACTCTCCAACTTGAACTTTGCTCGTCTTCGAGTAAAGAAAGAATTTAGAATTAAGTACCGTTTAACTTAAAGTTTTGAATTTTACCAAATAATTTTCAAAAGACCATTGATATTCAGTAGAGTGTAAATGAGATATATCATTGGGGTATTAATACTAGTCAATATGAGAGCTAAACTAAGAACACTAAACTTTTTCTGAACTTTTCCAAATTATCTCTACCTTTATCTCCAAATTATTAACTTTTATATGGACAAGTATATTGTTACTTCTGTCCTTCATTTATTGATTATTATTGATTATTATTTTTTTATTATTATTTTTTTAACATTGTACCGCTATTGAGTGTCTTAACCCCTTAAGCTTTCTGTTTGATCCATGTAGCGAGTTTTCAGTCAATGACTCCCAAACCAGTGGCTTTAGGGTACTAGGTATAAAATACCCCTCGAACCTACTTGCTCGAATCAAACAGGCTACGAGTTAAAACTAGTTTTACAATAAAGCTTCTTTGTCCTTCATACCTTTTGATGCGAAACTCAATGCTTGCTTAGGCAAAGAGGCCCGGTTACTCAACATGAAGTACTTGGAAACTTTTTTTTTTTAAATATATGAAGAAATATATAGTTACTCTACACAAATCCATAGAATATAAACTCTTCTTTGATGTTGGTAAAAAAATTTAGAAATGCTCAAAAAAAACTGTTTAAGTTCTAAACTTAACTATTTATTGAGTTTTCTTAATACTTGATCCCCCAATATCTCACAAACTCTCTGATCTGTACATCAATTTTTTTTAAAAAATGCTTGGTTTAACTCAATTCTTAAGTATAATCAGATGCTTAAATACTAAATACTAACTTACTTGAGGACTTTAAAATTTTAAAAATTTTTATTATCCCCCCCAACTTAATCGACATTGTCCTCAATGGAGTAGGAAAAATGAATGGTGCATGTAAAGAGAAAGAAAAGGAGAGATATCACGTGATCCATAAGTCATTTCAAAATTGATTCTCTCCCCAACTTAGCCAATATTATTTTCAGATCCCTACAAAAGATACAAAGCAAGACTCGATTATCCTAAACAAAATACAAAAGAAAGCAAAGGCAAAAGCAAAAATTGAAAATTGGGTTGCCTCCCAGGAAGCGCTAAGTTTACCATCTTCAGTCAGACCATATGAAGATTCTCTCACCTACCCCATGCCGAATATTGGATTGACAAATTCCAATGGTTTTGGATTGCCAATCTCAGAAAGATGGCCTATAATAAATTTCAGTAGTTTGTTGCCAATCTTAAGAAAGTATTTCACATCTCTATTTTTAATTTTAGAAAGATAATTCACAAACCCATTCACAGACCCTTGTTTGTTGAGAATTTCTCCTATTTGTTCTTCTAAAATGCTCATGAATTGAGTTTTTGGGTTAGGAGTTAAGTTTGAAGTAATGGGTGCTGAAAGGGTGTCTTTTGATTTTAAATATGTGTACTCAGATATGACCAAGAGTAATTTCAGTTCTGGAGGAGATAATTTTAAAGTGGAAGAACCGGCTTCTGGGGCTGAAGGGAATGAAACTTTTGGTGAATATGGCTTGGGTAACTCATCCACTCTCTTCTTTTCTTCACTTAGATCAGCATCAGTACTAAGCTCAAGTTCTTCTATTGGGTTAGCTTCAGTACTAACCTTTTCTTCTAAATTCACATTTTGGCTAGCATCAATACTAGCCTCACTCACCTGGTCTTGGTATAGGTCATTAAGAATCTTTTCACTTTTAAGTTCAGAAATTGCATTGTCACTTTCAAATTGGAGATTCTTAGGTGGGACATTGGATTGATGACTTGGTCTAGGTAGTTGGCGTATGGGTGGGTCATTTTCAAAATTTGGTATTGGTTCATTTGGTAATTGACCTAGTTCTCTCCTCATGGTAGATTCAGTTAATTGATCTATTTGTGCTTCTAGCCTAGCGAGAGATTACTGTTGGGTCATGATCATTTGTTGAAGTTGGTTCAATCTATCATCGGCTAGATTGGTCTGTTGAGGAGGTGGGTATAACGGCTAATTGTAATAGGATGGCTGGATAGGTTGACTAGACTGACCACTATTATAGGCATAGTTTTGATATTGAGGCCTACTCTGAAAGTTTTGCAAAGAAAAAATTTGGGTCTGAGCCTGAGTCTGTTGGGATCTCCAAAAAAAATTAGGATGGTTCCTCCAATCTTGGTTATATGTATTTAAGAATGGGTCATTGACAGGATTGGAGTAACCTTGAGCAGTTTGAACTTGTTCATGAATGAAAGGTGGAAACTGTGCAGCCGTGGGACATTCGCTCACATGATGGGCCAGACTAGCACAGATAGAATAAATCTCCTAATAATTAGGTGGTGGTGTGTATTGTGCAGGAGATTGTTGACCTAATGCTAGGAACTGATCAAATTTCTGGGCAAGAAGGTCGACTTTATCTAATCTTTGGGCTATGAGGTTCAGATCGGCCTTAGGACTAGAGTCTGAATATTTGATCTCATAGAATGATGGAAACATTGATGGATTATAGGTGGAAGAAATGAAATATTCTTTCATCTGCCTAGGTGGTTCTTAGAATTTCTAGCCATTTGATTATCATGTTTAGCATGGATCAGTCGTTCAATTTCAGAATTAGGTTCAACTAGGTCAGAAAAAATTATACCATGCATGTATTAGTGCAAACCCTATTATGTGTGTTGTTGAGAATTTTTTTTTTTTTTTTTTAAGAAGAAGGAGGAGAAAAAGAAGAGAAAAGAAAGAAAGAGAAATGTTTTAAAGGTGAGATCCTTAAGAAAAATCTTAGACCTAAAGATGTAAGATGAGAAGAATTAGTTGTGGTTAAGTGTTAATTGCAATCAAGTTAGCTAATAGTTAAACCTAGACACCTACGGGTTTCTTAGACCTAACAGTTTGATGTAGAGTGGCTTAGTCTAGATACAAATTGGATTTGTTCTCACTTTTTTCAACTAGCTAGGTAAGAGGTGAGATCGTGGGGTCCTCCCGTTGCTTGCCTTAGACACCAATTGAATTGGCCAGGTAAGCTAACGGAACCAATTAAATAACCACAAATTCCCTTAGGCTGAGCCTTTATAACCTCTAGCCTTAGACACCAGTTTTAGGAGTGAGTCCGGACTTACTTTGCACTTGACTTCACCACAATACTCAAAACTGAACTCGATTAATACTAGGGGCCAATGTCTACTTGATTTTAGTTAGGTTTGGGTTAATGTGGGATGCTGGTTGGTTGTTTTTGGGCCAAATAAAGGTGATGAAATCCCTACCTTATCTTGTTATGGGTGTTGCTGTTAAATTGATTTGAGATGAATATGCACAACCAATTTCAAACAAGGGGTTTTATGCAACTAAATTAGATGCATGAAACTAATAAAACTTGAAAGCTTACCTTGTCTCCAGCAATCACCAAAAATAAATCTACAATGATGAATGCTCCTAAAAATTAAGTTTCTACTCTTGTCATACAATTTTTGTTAGGTTTATATGGATGAATTTTAGATTAATTAAAAAAAATAGTAATTAATATTAAAAAAAATAGTTAAGGCTAGGGTTAGGATTGATCTCACCAAGCAAAATTGGAAGCTTTCTATCTCTTTTTTGAATTTTTCAAATTTTTTTCTGCATAAAGATAAAAAAAATAGAAAAGTTAGTAAGTTATATTTACAAGAAAATCAAAGAAATCAAATATTAAAATTGGTGCCTTCCCTGGCAACGACGTCAAAAATTGATACGATCAAGATGCTGTCGTTAAGACACCGTGATTATCAATCAAATTCTGACTTCAATAAAAATTAAAAATATGGTAGTGAGTCGGGTCGAATCCACAGAGAAAGCAGGATTTTGATTTGAAATCTTTGATTTTACAAAAAAAATAAAATTTTGGAGAAAGCAATTTAAGTCAGAAACAAAAATTAAAAGTGCAAAAAATAAATCGGGTACTAAGATCTACTAACTAGATCTTAGCATCTACTTGCAATAAAAATAAATAATAAAAATTTAAAAAGTATAAAAATAAATTGGTACTAAGATCTACTAATTAGATCCTAGCATCTACGTGCAAAAAATAAAAGACAGAAATTTAAAGTGCAGAAAAATAAATTTTACATTAATTGAAATTAAAATTTAAGCACAAAAAATTTAAAAAAAATAATAAAATAAAATAAAAATAAAATTGTAATAAAGATCTGAAGTTGATCAGCCAAGCCTCGTCGGGAAGATGGTTGATGACCTCTTTGTCTTCCATCATACTCCGTAGAGCAAACCGACTTTTCTCCTTCTTTTCCTTGGGTCCCTAAAGCTAATTTATTTTTTTTTTCTATTTTTTTCTATACTCTCTACTCAATTTTTCTGCTCTTCAAAGCTTATTCCCGGACCCCCTATTTATAGATGAATTTTTCATGATTTTTTGGTAGGAAAAGGAGTCCTAAAATCTTTAGAAATCGTATAAATCTCCTTAGGAATATTCCTGACCGTCGGATCAGCTTCGGACCGCCCAGATCTGCTCAAAAATCAGAGTTATAATCCTTATCAGGGTCGGATCAAATATCAGCCATCTGATCTGGGTTCTGATGAAGTTCTGGCCGTCGGATCATGCAAAAGCGTCCTTAACACAGTCGGAAGCGATAACAGCCGTTGGATCGCATGATGGATTGCTTCTGGGCCGTAGGATCGCACAAAAGAGTCTTATTCAAAGTCGGCAACGAGTCTGAACCGTCAGATCTGGGCCGGATTGAATCTCAGCCATTGGATCGCGTCCAAGATCTTATTCTCACTGTGAACCGTGCCTGTGGACTGCGTAACTATTCTTGTGGACTGCGTCCTGGCTCTGTGAACCGACCGACCAGTCCACCGTACACCGGAGGCTATTTTCTTTGTTTTTTAGGATATTTTAGCTCGATTTTTGCTCCAATTTTCTCCTAAAAAATTAGAAAAAATATGCATTAAATTTCTCAAAAATTTTTCTTCATTTTGGTACTTAAATTACTCAATTAAATTAATATCTATTTTTTTATAAATAAATTTAATTTCATATTTTTTTTCAAAATCACTTTATTTTTTAGAAAAATTCAATAAATTCATGAAATTAAGATTTTTAAGAAGATGTTAGCATCATAAATTACCAAAAATACCTCCAATAAATATAAAAATATACTACTTATCAGTGGGGTTCTTATCTGATATGATCAGATGACATCACTCCACCAATCAAAATTTTTTCAGAATTTATTGGAATTTTCTGATTGGTCAAATGATGTGGCACTACGCAGCACACAGAAATTATATAAACCCTGCTGCACCTAGGGTTTCGAGATAGAACTTATTTTATGCGAAAAACCTATTAGCTGCTGCCCCCTCCTCTCTTCTCTACATCCTCCCTATTCTTCTTTCTCCCCTCTTCACATCCAAGAAGTTGGACGTTCATCTAGCAAAGGTACAAGGCATGGTGACGCCTGGAACAGAAGGCTACAGGACATCTTCGACAGGCTGCTGCTCCAACTTCAGAAGGAGTTCTGAAGTACTTTCAAATCAGATATTGATCTGATTTTTGGAGTATAGAATCATGAGGAGAAGACGTTCCAGATCCTACCTGAGTGGATACTGGTAGAGGCCAGGCGCTTGCGTGGCTACATCAGAACCTCAGGCAGTGCTACGATCATCTACAGGGTAATTAGATTACCCTTAAGGTATGTCTATATTTCTCATACTTTTAGATTTAATTTTAGATTTTAAATATCAGATAATAAAATTAGATCTAATAGACATTAGATCTAAAATAGCGTAGGATAAAAAATTTAAAATTTATTCCGCCCCAGATTTGGTGAAATCTGAAAGATCCTACACAGAAAAAAGATGATTTTTTCCTTCAATGATCACCTCCATAGCTGAAGACCCTTGCTAGTTTCTTGACACCACCTTAGAATTTGTAGGCTCCCTTCTGTTTGGTAGCTACATCACTCTCCCTAGACTTTTCGAGAGAAATCGCAGCATTCTTAAATCGACACTCACTGCTACTGAAACCCTCTGCACCTATGAAGCCACCTCGACCCGATGCTCTACCTAAATTCAAAGTCTATCTGATGCCATAGAAGTTGACTCGATACTTGAGTCATCCGAGGCCAACCACCAAATGCTATCCTGTTAAGTCTGTCGCTGTATCTCGATCACCGTCACTGCCTCTTTGGACCCTCCGCACTCCACGGACACCTCCAAAATCATCTCAAATACACTGCATCTTGTGGGTACCTCTAAAATCTAAGAGCTCATCCAACTCTTCAAACCTAGCGACTGAACCTAGAAAATTCTACCCTAACACTTTATTCTCTTCTGCCCCTGCACCAACCGTCGCTTTAGCATCACCTGGAGGAACTACAGGGTTCATACCCATCTATCTCAATCTGAAGCTTGCCACAACCTCCTCATAGGTATCCGGATCCTCTTTTGCTGCAAACAAATCTGTCTGACATGGTCTCCCCAGAGCCTCGATCCACGATGCTCATAATTCTACATAAATCCATGCAATGCATCACCGCCACTGATGCTGGAATCAAACACCTATCCCTACACTCTTTGGCTCTAAATTTGTGCCAAACCATCCTCCACCTGTGGAGGCACCTCTAGTCGATGCTCCATCTGAATCGTGACTCCTTCTGGTGCCCCTACAAAAGATAAAACCTAATCTAAGATCAGCCACCCAGCACTACCTTACTGGACCTCCTACTGAACTTCTACCATCGCTATTGCAATTTCCAACCATCCATACTCTATGGACACCTACGAAACCACTAGAAGACCTCCTCCTCCCCTAAATCGGCTGTGACACTCTATGGATCAGTCATCTCCATCACCCTAAGGCTCTGCAAATTCATGCTATGGTCAAATCACTAAATGCACCCCACCTACTTTCCCACCTTTCTGCATCCGAAGGCTGTACAGTCTCTTCTTCAGCTCCACCTCAATTATTATCACTGAGCAAACCTATCCTCTAGCATGCCATATCAGCCAAACACTCTTCATCCATCAAACAACCCCCTGCTACCCATCTTTCTTAGAAAACCCTATCATCTAACCATCACACCCTCCAGCCTTTCTTCCTCCAAGGTCGGATCCAACAGAAGTTGGACCAAAAAACCTACCATCCAAACCTTATATCCCAAAAAATTTTCCATCAATCCTCTTAGCCTCCATGTTCAACCTACAGCTCTCAATTGGTCAAACCACAGCAACAACAAAGGTAGATCTG
Source organism: Elaeis guineensis (assembly GCF_000442705.2). NCBI lineage: Eukaryota > Viridiplantae > Streptophyta > Magnoliopsida > Arecales > Arecaceae > Elaeis > Elaeis guineensis. The sequence continues at coordinate 49,171,303 of NC_026007.2, read as the reverse complement.
AGACATACCATGGAATAGATGTGCAGATTTCAGCTTTCACCCGGTATGATTTCTCCTTTGCTTCCATGCTCCACCAGGCTCTGATACCAAGTGTTAGGACTATCGTGCACCTATGTAGACCTGAGGAGACCTATGACAAAGCTCTCTACAAGAGTCCATGGTGATCCAGACTCTTTGAGGGTAGCAAACACTATGCCCTAACTTGCTGCGCATCAAGAACCCTGCAGTAGAGATCTAATTCCCATCTCTCCTATTTTTTGGGATCTGAGATATACCTCCAGATCTGATCTTCCACTCTCAAGACCCTTGAAACCAGAACTAGAGATGTGAATCCTTGGAGCTCGCAGATCTGGATGAATTTGGATCAGAATCCTTGGATGAAGAGATACCCTGTACAATAGGGACTCTATGATAGAAATTTCAACCTGCGTACTTCCAACTTATATACCTCATCTCCCACCTTTTTGATCTATTTTAGATGATCTATGAAGATGTTAAGGACATCTGGTAGAGCCCTCCTTACTATTTTAACCAGAGCACAAAATCCAATCTAGGTGGGGAGAAAATTTTTTGTCCAACAGGGATTAGCAGTGCACACCCTAACAGCAACCTGCGCAGCCTTTGCCCATGCTCGTAACATTATGTACTTCCTCCACTCATGCCCATCTTTGAAGCCTCCTTCCATCTCTTCCTCTAATCCCTTATCAGATCAGATGGCTTCTTGGGCATGGAGAATCCCTGGGCATGGAGTCTTAAGCGGCCACACAATGAGGGACGCCCACATGATAGGGTGCCTCCCTCTTCCAAACCCTAAGATAGCTAGGGCTTGAGGGAGGCACCCTCTTCTAGGGTTTTCTCTTGCTACTGTTAGATGTGTGCCCTAGATGTCAGATTGGCTGATACATTCCTGTACAAATATAAGGGCAAATTTATAATTTTGATTATAAATGAATAAAAGGGTTATTCTACTATCACATTGTGTACATTATGTCTGTGATACATCCTTTGAGTTAGTAGGAATGTTAATTCATATTTTCAAGAGTTAAAAATTTAAGGCATGAATTTACATAACTAACTCATAAACAGCTCCTGACCATAGGATCATCATGAGGATGGTGATCGATCTAGAAAGTTGGTGTACGATTTCTTTCTTAGAGTAGATGTGTCTTGAGTCTACGATATGGAGACACCGAGCGAGAGTACAGATATTCATTGAGAATGAGAGTACTGAGCGTGACCACCTCGAGCAGTCATAAGAAAGTCTACCTTCTCGTCGATGACTAGCTCGATGCTGCAGCTGTGTGTCTAGTTCTTTGATCTGAGGTATATCGACAGTTCACCTTGAGTGTGTTATAGTTTGACTACACCATAACTCAGTCTCCTAGCCATTCAGAACCCTGAGATGTATGTTGGCTGTAGCATATTCATTATAGGAACCAGATTGCACCAAGATGGGATCTATCAACCTCGGTAGATAAGAAGAGTAGTCCTATGATGATCGAAAGATCAAGTCCTTAAGCCCATGGCCATGGTAGAGTGAAATAATAAAAAAAAGTTTTCCATTGGAATTTCACATCGGACTCGGATCAATCGATTGATTCATATGACTGATGTTGGGTTTGACGAGTTCACCTTAACCCTAATTCAGTCGAGACTCATGATAGAGAACCTCAATCACACAGGTAGCTGCATCGAGAGGTTCATCTTCATTTCTGATGGGTTGCCATCATATACTGCTAGGTGTCACTGGTAGATTTTGAGAGCAATTAGAATGATCTTAATGATCGATCATTCTAATTGTCTGAATCAGAAGAGTTCTAGTCTATTGAAAGGAGTTTCGATGATGTCGATGATGAGATCACGACATATCTCATTACCATATAAAAATAAATCTAACTGGGTCACACAAACAAGAGTTAAGGTCTGGATGTCATCAATTAAGCTAGCCTAGTTTGATTGATTTGGATTAGATCCAATTAGGTTCAAAGAAATCATGCTAGCACATGATTGAGCCTAACTTTCTCTTCGTGTAATCTTTTCTATCTCGACTGAGCCAAATATGATTTGACTCATCCAGAGAATCTTGAGAAGGTTTCTCATAGTCTGACTAAAGCTAGTCTAGCTCATAAAGGACTTATCTTAATTTATAAGATGAATTTAAGATAACACCTGCTAATTCCTGTCACCTGTCATTTTCATTTTAGGACATTGGTCAAACATTGACCCATGGACCTTGGATTGAAGGCCACTTGGCAAGAAGTCATTGGAGATTTTTTATGGAGCATCCACCTACTAAATTGAGCCTCAAAGTGGGTGCCATATTCAGATTGGGCGTGCGCCCCAAGTGGATAAGGATAGAGTCCCATGAGATGAGGACTCTGATCCTTTGATCAACTTGGACTGTGGGGCGCCAATCTCACTTTGCTTATCCAGTGTTGGCACCAACAGTAGGAGAGATTGTGGAGATTCTTATCTGATATGACCAGATAATATCACTCCACAAATCAAAATTTTTTCAGAATTAATTAGAATTTTTTGATTGGTCGAATGATGTGGCATTGCATGGCACAGCAGGATCTATTTAAACCCTGTCTGCGCCTAAGGTTAAGAGACTCTGCTTAATACCCAGCAAAAGCCTGAATCCTCTTCACTTCTCTATGCCCCCTCTACTCCTCTCCCTCCGTTCTTCACGTCCAAGAGGTTGGGTGTCCATTTGGTGCTTGTCCAAGGTGTGGTGGCTCTCTGATTAGAAGGCTGTAGAGATTTATTGAGAAGCTGTTGCTCCAGCTTCAGAAGATCTTTTGAAGATCTTTCAGATCAGATCCAGATCTAATTTTTAGAGTAAAGATTTATGAGGAGAAGATGATCCAGATCCTACTTGAGTGGATACCGATAGAGGCCAGGCGACTGCATGGCTATTTTAGAACCTCAGGCATTGCTGCGATCATCTATAGGGTAATCTAGTTACCCTAGAGGTATTTTTTTATTCCTCATATTTTTAGATTTAATTTTAGATTTAATATCAAATAATAGGAATTAGATCTAATATATCTTAGATCTAAAATATCACAGGATAATTTTTAAAATATTCCGCTCCAGATCTCATTATATTTGGAAAATTCTACAAGGAAAAAGCCAATTTTTCCTTTCAGCTACCTAGGATGGCGTACAAAACAGAGAGAGGGAGAAGTTAAGAAAAGAAAGCCATATTTGATCACTTCACAAACTGTTACAATATATAGGTTTATATACCCTAGGATTTCCACATGAACCCTAATAAACCCTAGCTCAAAAACTCCCATAGCTAATCCATATGAGATTATGCTCATCTAAGCCCATATACACTCATGACTTGACCCAATCTCACCCTTAGATCTAAATTTAGCCCAATACAAGTTAGCGCTTTAAGGCCCAAAATCTCTGAACCTCAAGATCTTGAAGGTTGACAGCTTTCATCCTAGGACCCAAACTGATTCTAGAATCTTGGAACCAAGCCCGTGGCTCTTCTCATGGCCTCCCAAGGCTTGGGAGCACTACACATGCACCAACAATTGTAAACTTGTGGAAACATGGCCAACGGCTAGCAACGATGCTGTTGGGAATTGTGTCCTAAAATCAATCATATGACGATTGAGTTTATTCTTATATATAAATTATTGATTATTAAATAATAATTATTTTGATATTTTTCATCATAAAATGACATCTTCCTTGAACTCTTGTACTATGATGAAGTCCTTAGAACTATGCTAGTGTACGATAAAGAGAAGATTTATCGTATAGTTCTTAAACAAGTTCGCGACCAAATAATACATCATTATAGGATGATGACGTTTATCGAGTGAAGGTCATTGTGTGCCATATGAGTTGGTTGTTCTCTTAACCAAGGAGTGTAGTAACACTAGTATAGCATACAGGTGAGGTGTAAGGGTATATTATTACTAAATAAGTGACTCACTTGCTGAGCATTCGGCTGTCAAGAGCTGCTCACAAAATATATGGGTATAAATATCCTTCAGACCTGAGATCACCATAGTGACTTACAAGCAACTCACTATACTTTAGTGCTGAACTACCTAAATTTTAATGCAATGACGGAAGGCTACTGGGTATAGTCAAACACTTACGAAGTCTGTATGTAGATCAAGATCGGATTGACCCCTCTAGATTATTAGAGTTGATGTATCGCTGTATTTTAATTTAGTAAAGCCTTAGGCAGGGTAATCCATGAGATAGATTTGAAAGGTTGAAATACAATGTGGATGAAGCAATCTCGGTTGACAGTTAACCTGAGACCATTTTAGAGCATCTAGGGTCAAAAGGATAAATTATGCGGTAACCATGAGTATGGATTCTGAAATATTTCTTTACGATAATTCGATCTATCTGGATATCAGGAACCATTGCTAGATGGTATCTCGATTACTGCAAGAATTGGTTCCTGTGCTACCGGCTTAGTATTTGAACTTATGGAGTCACGCACACAAGTCAGACAAAGTAGAAAAAAATTGACCTATGTTTATATGTCTAATCTGGAAGTACTTGACTTGATTGAATATATAAGCTAACTTGATAGAGAATTGAGTTATCGATCAAATGGGATTGAAGAGTTGACTATGTCTAGCTAGCACTACACATGAGATTCAGGTTCAATCCCAGGGATGAACAATTTCTATCTATGATCCATGAAACATATAAAAGATTAGATTTAAGTACTAATTAATTTTAGATTAGATCTAAATTAATTAAATTTAAATAGATCTAAAATCTAAGTTAGACTTGATACAAAAGTCTTAAAGAGTTTAGGATTGACAGTCTTTCGAAATTATTTCGAACCGACGTCAAATCGGATTCGAATCGGCTCTATTTTGAATGAGATATGAGTATTCCTACTTGCACTGAGAATACCCACTCATGAAAAATGATCAAAAATTAGTTTGATGCTTATTTGGGGCATCCCAAGTGAGTATGGGTGCAAAGTGGATGTCATAAGTGATGGCAATTATATCTCATGTAGGAGTCCTTCTTTCATGAGTATTAGACCAATTCAAATTAGATTTGAATAAAGAGTCCTTCTCTCATTGGATCATGAGAATTATCTATAAATAGAGAAGGTCTCTACCTATAGATAAAATAAAAGAATAGAATAGCAAACAAATCAAATTGAGAGAAGAGAAAAAGAGAGAGAGACAAGCGTGTGAAGAGAGAGGTCCTTCATCTTCTACATCTCTCTCTTTGTTGCCGCCTCCTCTCCTTGGGTGTGGATCTTTCGTGGGCATCCCACCTGCTAGTGTAAAGTATCATATCATCACATCTCATCCCTCAATTGATTAAGTTGCGAAGCCAATTGGATTAGAGTTCATCCTGCTTTCCTACGGTATCAGACGTGCATGCGAAGTAGAGGGTCTACGTATACAGACCTCCGTGAAGGTTTATATTAGATAATTTAGGATTTGATCTCTAGTTCCACTATAATTCAAGTAAGAATTTGATTCTTCAATAAGTAGAATATTAAAAAAAAAAATAGATGCAATCTGGGCATTCTGGAGGAAAACTGTTTCCTTCTCTTCAACTGGTATTAGAGTAGGCCTAAAATATATACATGTAAAATAGAATTTTTTATGATTATTTATATAAGATATAATTAATTTTTTTTATAAAATATTAAATCTCATTTAAATCTATTTATATAAAATTTTTGACCTGATATTGATTGGATTAGAGGTGCCAATCAATGGTTGATTGAGGTTGTTATAAATCTATTATAACAGAATTCTGCTGTTACTGAATTTTTGATGAAAAATAATATGAATTAAAAATTTATTTTAAATCTATTTTAATAAAATTTTAATTTTATTTCTTTTATTATTAAGTAAAAATTATTTCAGATTTAAATTGAATCTATTTCGATGGATATTTAGATCTGAATCCTATCATAATTTAGCACTATGCGAAAATAGATTTTATCAGAAATTAATTCTTTATGCATTCATATTTGCATCCAATTATTTTTTTATTTGATATCAAATCTAAAATTAATATTTTATAATTAGTATAAGATAAGTTTTAGATTTGATATGATGTATATAATACATCAAATCTAATTGGATTAGATGAAGAACATAATTGATGAGATCAAGGATATGTTCAAGACATAAAATAGTTTTGTCAATAATTGCATGTTGATGTAATTATATATGAAATTAGATTTTAGATCCTAGTAGCCTAGTACTCAGATTGATGAGATCACCAGACCATCCGGTCATAAGAGATTGAAAAGATTAATCTCTCTTTTGCCTATGCAATGGGTTCTTTTATGATGTGTAGGGGTGTCGTTGTGATCTAATTTCATGAAGAAGAAAAGTAAATAGATTTTTATGTATTATTTTAATCATAAATATATTGAGATTAGATGTAAAGTGATTTATGATTCATTATAATAGGATAAAATTTAGATATAAAATTATTTTAGATCTGAATTACATATTACATATGATGTAATTGGTATTGATCTAAAAGTTATCATGATACATGAGATGTATGAATGAAGTTTAGATCATACCTATGTATGTTTAATTATTAAACATATTATAAAAAATTATTTTCATGTGTTGAAACATATGGTATGCTTCACTTGAAATCTTTATAGAATAGTTCTACAAACTGAAACACACGTTTCACATACTTAATTTTGAATTAAGTTTGAATGATCTAGAATTGAGAATTGAAAATCATTAAGACACCATATAATATGATGAGCAAAGGGTTAGCATGAATCAGATCCTTTTAATGGGTTAGACCTAGGGTTAGAAATACATATGGACCAAATAAAAAAATTAATTAAATCTAATCAAGTATTGAATTAGATTAGGTCAGTATTTTTCTAAATCAATCTCAATAGTTGAAATTTGATCAAATCCATGTGTTTGACCCTAATATATGGACCATGATCATAGCTCCATGGTTGAGTCAGAATCTTCTGGTGTGCCAAATCGAAACTAATTAACCAGTTGGTGTCTAAGATAAGTTTGGCAGATTCGATCAAGTAGTTTTTAATTAGGAGCTATTCACCTAGATGCATCTATGGTGTGTTAAGGGCAGATCCCTCCTGCTGATCTCACTTATCTAGCCAACATGATAGATTATATTTTGATTAGGTCACTAGTCGATTGGTGCAGACCCATGCCATTAAGGTGAATTAACGTGACTGATTTAGGTATCTTTAGACCAGCTTGTATTTAATCCTTTACATGACTTGGTGAAGTCAGTGAAAAGATTTGCAGCTTACAGGTCGACTTCTTCTCTTATTCTCAGGTCAATGAAATCAAATCCTCTAAATTATTAGGTCCATAAAGTGATAAAGTTATGAGATAACTTGATCATTGCCTCCCATTAAGGTATGTGATAATGAGTCCAATATTCCAAATAGGCATTGTAGGCGCCACACATCTGGTGTCTATTACGTATTGAAATTATCATTCATCATATGACCATCATGATGTACCTTCAGATCAATGCTCAGGTTGGTCGAGCCATACTCTGGTCTGGATATCTGTTTGTTAGATGCACTTGATGTGTCATGTTAATGGTTGGACCTAATCAAGATTTTCAGTGGAAGTGCCACACGCCTGTTGAAGAAATGTCTGGGGCAAAACCCAATGCTAGAAGTTGTTTGGAGAAATAATTAGTTATGAACCTATCCATGGATATACTAGGGTTAATCGAGCCACACTCGAGCCCGAATGCAGTCCGTGTGGATTCTAGTATCCGCTAAAGAATTAATGTAATTCTTCAAGTTAGAGGTAGAGGCTACCAATTTGCAAAAAATAGTGGAAGGACCTTTAGACTAAAGTTCATATCTTCAGGATTAAAAAAATAATAATAATTCATATACCAATAGGCCAATATTTTCTTCTTTCAGTTATGGCCAACACACTATCCCTCCATTCGCTGTTGGACAGTGACAAGCTCATCGGACCTAACTTCGATAGCTGGTATCAAAAGTTAAAGATCGTGTTGGAGCACGAGAGGATTTTGTATGTCCTTACGGAATAGGCACCTGAAAAATCTGCAGTCAATGCTCCTCGTATTGTGAGAGATACTTATATGAAGCGGCTCAATGATCGCACAACTGTACGTTGCGTGATGGGGGCAGCTATGAACGATGAACTTAGTCATAAGTTTGAGGATGCACAGCCTGAGGAGATGACTCAAATATTGAATGAGTCCTTCGACACCTCTGAGGATACGGAGAGACATAAAATCTCTTGCGCAGTGTTCAATGTCCATATATGAGAGAGAGCTTCAGTCACCGATCATGTATTATACATGATTGAGTAGATTGAACACCTTAACAAACTTGGCTTTTCATTGCATGAAAAGTTAGGGAAGGATGTTATCATTAATTCTCTACCAAAATCCTACCTATCCTTTCTCAATCATTATAGAATAATGAAGCCTGCAATAAACTACCATGGTTTGCTAGGGTTATTGCAGACTTTTGAGAAGAATCACCAACTTCAAAAGGAGCCAGTGAATTTAGTGGGAGGTTCATCTGCAGGACATCGATCCTCTAGGAGAGAAAAAAAAAAGTATAAAAATCCCGTGTCGCCAATCTCAAGCAGAGCAAACCGTCAAAAGTTGACAAGAGCCAAGCAGAGTATTTCTTCTGTAAGAAGCTGGGTCATTGAAAAAGAAATTATCCTACTTATATAGCCATCCTTGACCCAAACAGACCTAAGAACAAGAAAAAGAGGCAAGTGGTTGCTTCACAAGATATTTATATGATAACACCTTATAATTTCTCTGTTTGTGATACTACTATTTGGATATTGGATATCGAAAGTCCTATTAATATATACAATTCATTACAAGGACTGTAGGTAAGTAGAAAATTTTGAGAGGGCGAGCGGTTCCTTAATGTTGGAGATGGAAGCCTTGTTCCAGTTCTGACCTTGGAAACTTTGTAGCTTGTATTCGAATCCAGTAGTGTCATGTTAGATGATTGTCATTATTGTCCTTTCTTTATGATAAATGTCATCTCTGTAGGTCTTTTGACCAAACTTGGTTACAAGTTTATAATAAAAGATGATTTTTGTGATATCATTATGAATGATACTATAATTATGCATGGATAACTAAAACATGGTATATACATAATATCACGATCTGTTAGTATAATGTACACACCTAGTAAATATCCTAAAATAGATAATGTTAGCGAATCTTATCTTTGGCATTATAGGCTTGGTCATGTGAACAAGAATAGGATGACAAGTTGATCAAGGAATGTATCCTTGAGATAGATGATTGTGAATCATTGCCTACATGTGAATCTTGTCTACTTGGTAAGATGACTAAGTCACCTTTTAAAAGAAAAGGTGAAAAAGCCAATGATGTCTTAAGTCTAATACATACTGATGTATGTGGGTCTATGAACATAAGTACCAGAGGAGGATACTACTACTTTATTATATTTATAGATGACCTATCGAGGTATGGATATGTCTATCTTATGAAGCATAAGTCAAAATCATTTGAAATGTTCAAATGATTTCATACTGAAGTAGGAAAACAAACTAGAAAGAGTATTAAGATCCTTTGGTCAGACCGAGGAGATGAATACCTCACCAGTGAGTTTCTGATATATCTGAAAGAGAATGGGATTCTCTCACAATGGATCCCTCCTGAAACACCACAACATAATGGTGTATCCGAGAGGAGGAATCGAACCTTGTTAGACATGGTCCGATCCATGATGGGCTTTTCTCAATCTGCTAATATCTTTTTGGGGATATGCTCTAGAGACTGCCTACTACATTTTGAATAAGATGCCCAGCAAGTCTGTCGATAAAACTTCATTGAGATATGGACTGGATGTAAGTCGATGCTCTCACATCTTAGGGTCTGGGGGTATCCAGCATATGTTAAGCATTTAAAGATAAATAAGCTTGGATCGAAGTCCGATAGATACTTGTTCATATGATACCCAAAGGAAACTAAAGAGTACTACTTCTACCTCACTGCAGAACAAAAGGTGCTTGTTAGCAGTCAGGTAGTCTTTTTAGAAAAAGAGTTTCTTGGTGAAGGAGCTAATGCTTGTAAAATTAAACTTGATAAAGTTCATGAGGTGGAAGGACCGACACATATAGAATTAGATTTGATTAGTAAATCAAATCCGAAGCTAGTAGAGGTACCATTAATGAGATCTGATAAAGTACCGTATCAGTCGGATAGATACTATGATTTTTTATCCGAGATAGTGATCCTATTGAACTTAATGAGAACGATGAGGATCCGATCACCTATATGGAGGCTATGCAAAGGTTTGACTCCCAAAAATAGCTTAAAGCCATGAAGTCCGAGATGGAGTCCATGGAGATCAATAGTGTCTGGATACTAGTTGATCTATCCGAAGGGATAAACCCCATAGGATATAAATAAATTTTTAAGAGAAAAAGAGAAGTGGACGGGAATATAGAGACCTATAAAGCCTATCTAGTTGCTAAGGGTTACCGTCAGCATTATGGTATTGACTATGACGAGACGTTCTCTCCTATGGCAATGTTCAAGTCCATCCGGATTATGCTTGCTGTGGCTACACACTTAGGTTATGAGATCTGGTAGATGGATGTCAAATCTACTTTTCTTAATGGAGAGCTGGAAGAAAAGATATGTATGATACAACTTGAAGGGTTCACATCCACAGATGAGTCGAAAGTGTGTAAGCTGAAAAGATAATCTATGGACTTAAGTAGGCATCGAGGAGTTGGAACATGCATTTTGATAAAGTGATCAAAATGTATGGCTTCGTTAGGAATGGAGAAGAGCCTTGCGTCTACAAATAGACTTTCGATTCTGTGGTCATTTTTCTTGTGCTGTATGTGGATGACATATTGTTATTAGAAAATGACATCCCGACTTTGCAGAGTGTGAAGCTATGGTTATCATCACAGTTCTCCATGAAGGACTTGAGAAAAGCATCCTACATCTAAGAGATGAAGATCTATAGTGATAGATCTAGAAGGTTGCTTGGATTGTCCCAATCCACGTACATTGACACCTTATTGAAGCGGTTCAATATGGATAATTCCAAAAAAGACTATCTTTCAATAGGCCATGGAATTACTCTTTCCAAGAAGGATTGTCCGACAACTCCTAAGGAGAGAGAGCGTATGAGTAGAATACCATATGCTTCGGTAGTGGGATCTATCATATACGCTATAACTTGTACAAGGCCAGATGTGGCCTATTCACAAGAGGTAGTGAGTAGGTACCAGTCAGATCTGGATGAGAAGCATTGGAAGATTGCAAAAGCAATTCTTAAGTATTTGAGAAATACTAAAGATTAATGGCTTATCTGTGGAGATTCTGATCTGAAACTTATGGGATATACTGATTATAGTTTTCAGTCAGATTGTGATGGCAGCAGAAGCATGTCGGGCTACATATTTATCTTGAATGGAGAAGCTGTTTGCTGAAAAAGTTTCAAGCAACATATGGTAATCGATTCTGTATGCGAAGCAGAATACATTGCTATATCAGATGCTGCAAAGGAGGCGGTGTGGTTGGAAAAGTTTATTATCGAATTGAAAGTGTACCTTCCATTGATGGTCCTGTTCTACTGTATTATGACAGTTCTAGTACCATAGCTCAGGTGAAAGAACCTAAGTCGTACCATCATATTAAACATGTTCTACGCCGCTATCACCTAGTGTGAGAGATCGTGAACCAAGGTGACATCGAGCTTCAAAAGATCGACAGAAAGGAGAACGTAGCCGACCCCTTCACTAAAGCTCTCAAGATCAAAGAGTTCGATGACTTTAAATAGAAGATGTGTATAAGATACTACCCTGATTGGCTTTAGTCCAAGTGAGAGTTGTTAGAAATTATGTCCTAAAACCAATCATGTGACAATTGAGTTCATCCTTGTATATAAATTATTGATTATTGAATAATAATTATTCTGAAATTTTTCATCACAAAGTGACATCTTTTTTGAACTCTTATACTGTGATGAAGTCTCTAGAACTATGCTAGTATACGATAAAGAGAGGATTTATCGTATAGTTCTTAAATAAATTTATGACCAAATGATACGTCATTATGGGATGATGATGTTTATCGAGTGAAGGTCGTTGTGTGCTATATGGATTGGTTGTCCTCTTAACCAAGGAGTGTGGTGATACTGGTATGGCATATAGGTGAGATATAAGGATACATCATCACTAAATAAGTGACTAACCTGTTGAGAGTTCAACTGTCAAGAGCTGCTCACAAAATACATGGGTATAAATATCCTTCAGACCTGAGATCACCATAGTAACTTACAAGCAACTCATTATGCTTTGGTGCCGAACTATCTGGATTTTAATGTAGTGACAGAAGGCTACTGGGTACAGTCAAGTACTTGTGAAGTCTGTGTATGGATCAAGATGGGATTGACCCCTTCGGATTATTGGAGTTGATGTATCACTATATTTTAATTTAGTAAAGCCTTTACCAGGGTAATCCATGAGATAGATTTGAAAGGTTGAAATACAATATAGATGAAGCAATCTCGATTGACAGTTAACTTGAGACTATCCTAGAGCATCCAGGATCAAAAAGATGAATTATACGGTAACCATGAGTATAGGTTCTGAAATATTTTTTTGCGATAATTCGACCTATCTGGACATCGAAAACCATTACTAAATGGTATCTCGATTAGTACAGAAATTGGTTTCTGTGCTACTGGCTTAGTGTTTGAACCTATAGAGTCACACACATAAGTCAGACAAAGTAGAAAGAAATTGACCTATGTTTATATGTCCAATCTAGAAATACTTGACTTGATTGAACATATAAGCTAACTTGATTGAGAATTGAGTTATGGGTCAAATGGGATTGAAGAGTTGACTATGTCTAGGTAGCAATACACATGAGGTTCAGGTTCAATCTCGAAGATGAACAATTTCTATCTATGATCCATGGAACATATAAAAGATTGGATTTAAGTACTAATTAATTTTAGATTAGATCTGAATTAATTAGATTTAAATAGATCTAAAATCTAAGTTAGACTTAATATAAAAGTCCTAAAGAGTTTAAGATCGACAGCCTTTCGAAATTATTTCGAACCGACTTCGAATTGGACTCAAATCGGACCTGTTTTGGATGAGATATGAGTATTCTTACTTGTACTGGGAATACCCACTCATGAAGTATGACCAAAAATTAGTTTGGTTCTTATTTGGGATGTCCCAAGTGGGTGTGGAAGTGGGTGCAATATGGATGTCATAAATGATGGCAATTATATCTCATGTAGGAGTCCTTCTTTAATAAGTATTAGACCAATTCAAATCAGATTTGAATAAAGAGTCCTCCTCTCATTAGATCATGAGAATCATCTATAGATAGAGAGAGACTCTACCTATGGATGAAACAAGAGAATAGAATAGCAAACAAATCAAATTGAGAGAAGAAAAAAAGAGAGAGAGACAGGCATGTGAAAAGAGAGGTCCTCCATCTTCTACATCTCCCCCTTTGTTGCCGCCTCCTCTCCTTGGGTGTAGATCCTTCTTAAGCATCCCATTTGCTAGTGTGAAGTATCACATCATCACATCTCATCCCTCGATTGATTAAGTTGTGAAGCCAATTGGATTGGAGTTCATCCTACTTTCCTGCGGCATCTGACGTGCATGCGAAGTAGAGGGTCTGCATATTCAGACCTCCGCGAAGGTTTATATCAGATAATTTAAAATTTGATCCCTGGTTCTACTGCAATTCAGGTAAGAATTTGATCCTTAAATAAATAAAATATTAGAGAAAATTTTAGATGCAACCTGGGCATTCTGGAGTGAAACTGTTTCCTTCCCTTCAGGTGCATGACACTAAAAAGGAGATGAACCTAGTAGTGGCCATAGCTGCTGGTGGTCGGCAAAATAAAAGATGAAAAAGATCAAACTCAAAATAGGGGAGGTCCTATTCCATCACAAATTCAACACTTGGCTAGTTCTAATCCATTATACCGATGGTGTAAAAGTTGAGATAACATGGAAAGAGAGATTTGATATCTCTTACCTCAGTTTCCAATGATGAATCAATGATTGCTAGCCATGTATGCTCAACACCAGATTTTGCCGATGTTGATTGGCTTTTAGGGTGAGATGATTAAAGGGTGGAGGAGACCCTTTTATAGATCTAAAATCCTAGGATTTCAGTATACCCTATTTCCCTTTCTTTGAAGGAGTTGGAGAAGAAGAAGACTCCCATCGGGAGTCTTCCTTCCCTCACTCATATGCACAACATGTGCAGTCTTTTCTCTTTAGCTGCTTCAAAATTCATGTGGGAAAAAAACTCTTGGGCCTGCTGCATATGGACTAGGCTTTTACATTCTTTCCTCTTAAAATAATTTTATTGTCAAAATTTATATACTCAAATCCAAAATTTCAAATCCTTTATCTCACCTTCGAGCTTTCAGTCAGCATCTCCTTTTACATGATTGCTCCATTAAATTATTAATAAGGCAAAGTTTGGTCCCTCTAATTTTTTCTTCCAATTATCATCTACATCAGGTACTCCTCATAGATCAAATTCATATAAGAAAATCCAAGAAATTTTTTAAATTCTATCACATAATTAAAGTCTGACATGCCTTACCAATATCTACATGTAAAATGAACTATTCATATTCAATAAAATTAGTGATAATGCTAGTGATAATACTCCACTAAATTATTTACACCCTTTTAGTTAAGGAGGCCCACTACATTGGTAACACTTAATGTGTTCTTGAGATTGTTATCTATCTTCCACAATAGAGCCGATTTCTTGATCATTGACTCAAAAGGCCCACCGCTTTGGCTCCGAGAAATATTTGGTCAACCCTTTTTCTTCGTCCTTTCTCTATCACTAGGGATTTGTTAACAACCTCCTTAAAGGTAGGTAACTCAAATTTGATCCTCAGCTATTGGATTCGATCTTTAAGTCTATGTTCAAATTTTCTAGCCCTAATGCCTCCTCAGTTATTAGTGTTGGAGCTGACCTAGATATTTCTTTAAAATTTGTCACATATTGGTCAACCATCATACTACTCTGTTCCAATTGGTCAAACTCTCAAAATTTCTAGAATCAGATGCTTTGAGAAAAATACGTCTCATAAAAGATATGCTTAAATTCTTTCTATCTAAAGGGTGCATCATTTGGCCCTATCTTTTCGATCTCCATCTCCCACCAATCAGCTATCTCATCTTATAACATGAAGATGACAAAAATGATCTTCTCCTCAATTGGGCATCTCAAGGCCCGAAATACTTTTTCTATTGCTTTCAACCAACTTTTGGCCTCTATATGGTAGAGGGGTCAGAGGTTTTTGTGAATGCTGATAGTGGATGCCTTTTGAAGTCTATCAAATTAATTTGACACTCCCACTAATTTTTAGCTCCCTTCTATCATTGAGGCTATCGCTCCTATATCAGTTGTTCCATGATCTTCTATTGTTGCTACTGCCACACCTCTAATATTTTCCTCATATCCACCCTCATGGCAGCTTATTGTTGCACTAATATATGCATTAATTGAGAAGTAGTAATACATTGCCCCAGTGGATTTTAGATTCGCCCTCAGTCTCCATCCTTAGAGTATCTTCAGTGGATTTATTAGGATGCTCTGGTTGATGTGTACCACTGATCAATGATGGTGGGGCATCTTCCTACTGCCTAAAGGGCTTTTAAGCACTAGAGCCATCAGCAAATCAGGTAGACCTCCTAACATGCCCACATCACTCCCTCATGCCATATCAACCTATTGGAATTCGGAGTTTAGTGCATGCATATGTATTTCAAAATTTTATTTTTTAAATATCCTAGTGGAGAATAAGATTAAAATACTTTTAATCTGAATTATGCATGCATAAAAGTATAAAACCACATAGATCTGTCTCATATGCTGAAATTAATGTATGTTGAAATTCAGATTGTGATCAAATCACATACCTATTTCGCAATCTTTTTCTTCAAATCTAGATCTAAAAGAGAAAAAAAATTTTCTTAGCCGCATAAGTATTCGGCCTCTACGAGTATGTACTTAAGATTAGTTTAAAACAATCCTCTTTAATCTAAATTTTTGTTCTCCAAAATTCAGCCTGCTGAATCTGAATGAAATCTGGATCGCGATAAATGCTTGATCTCTTTTCTTGATCTTCTTCTTCTCCTCTTCTCTAGAGTTTCTCTCTTTGCTATGTGCTGCTACAGATACTAGAAATCAGTAAGAAAGAGACACCCAATAGCCTTTGGGTGTGGGACTCCTTGGGATGCGTGTCCTAAGAGAAAGGGTATGTGGGACGCCTAAGGGAAGAGAAAGGGAGAGGAAGAAAGGGCTTGGGACTTCTCTTTTGGCATGTAGGATTGCTGGTTTAGATGCTCTAGGGACCTTAGGAGAGATCCCTTTAAATAAGCACAATGATTGAATCCTATTCAATCTCATAATATAAATCTTAGTTGGATTAGAAATCCTTATAACTTAAGTTATTCAACTTAGATTAAGAATCCTTTTAGGCGTCAACAATTGGAGCCCTTGTACCTATAATTAGAGACCCCAAAATACACCCAAGAGATACCCCATAAGAGAACAAAAGCCCTCTAATCAATGGATACATCCAACTTGATCAAATCAAGGTGGCACCCAAGAATAACTATCAAGAAAATTAATTAGAGACTTGCATCCTTAATTAATTTGATCAATAACCTTAGACACCCAATAATTAGAGTCTCATGAATCTTATTCATGTAGGTTATTAGCAGGTAGTTAAATTAAAATTATCTTATCAAATAAGTAATTCTAATAGAAAGAGAAATTGGGTCCAACCAAGTGCTAGCAAGGTTATCATGAACCCAATAGATTTTTCTAAACTCAAAATACTTCATAAGCTCAATTACTAATTTCAGACCTAATCCCTTTATTTTGTAACCCCATAGGATCAATTCTATCTGGTAGTGAGACATATAATGATCTCTATCATCGTATCATTGAAATTCTTTTCAATGGATCGGAATAATTTCACTCTAACTCAGCAAAGATTGTCGATCCAGAATAATCTTAGTGAGCTCTCACAATCCATCAGTGACACCTAGCAGTATATAGTGGCAACCCAGTAGAATTGAAATGAACCTCTAAGTGTAGTTAACATATGATTCAGTCCCTCTATCATGAGTTTCGACTAAATGATAGATCATGGATAAATTATCAAACCTCAACATCAGTCATATGATAGATTCGATTAGCTCAAGTCGAACTATGGCTTCTATAAATTTTTTTTTTCATCAATCACATTACTGTGGCCACAGACTCTTAAACTTAGCCTCTCAAATCTCATAGGACTACTCTTTTCTATCAAGATCGATAGATCCTATCTTGATATGCACCCTACCCCTACAGTGGATCAACTGTCACCAACATCCACTATAAGGGCTCATTGAGATTCATATTTATGTATCAGTCAAACTTCAGTAGCCTCACTGTGAGCAGCAATACCATCTCAAGTCAAAGGATCAGTCATACAACTACAGCATCGAGACAATCACTGACGATCGAATAAAAATCTAAGTGATCTCTTGTATGGTTACACTCAGTACTAGTTATTCTCTAATAACTACCCACACTCATCATTCTGTGTCTCTACATAATAGGCTAGAGACTCATCTATCCCGAAAGAAGTGATTTGTGCGTCAATCTATCCGGATCTATCACCGTCCTTATGATGATCCCATGACTGGAAGCATTTAAGAATTAACTACATGTCTCTAATTCTCAACACCTTGAGAATATGCATCGAAATTAATTTTATGGATAATTTAAGGATACATCACACTTGAATGAAAAAAAAATTATCATTTTATTGATCATATCAATATATTAAGTATAAAATTATGTCCTAGAATTATTACAATGTATCAGTCATATTGACTTCTAGGACATATATCTAACAATCTCCTACTTAGACTAAAGCCAATTGGCCATAAATCTAAGTTCCATCTTCTTAAGATGGACTTTCATTTTTGGTTGGCTCAACTGCTTGGTTAGCAAGTCTACCATATTGTCCGCGGAGCCTACTCTTCGCACCTCGACATGAGGTAGTCGTGTATACTGCTGCTCTATGTATTTGAACTTCTGGTGAGACCTTGACTTCCTAGTAAGAGTTATGGTGCCATTATCTTTGCAGTGCTGTGCCATGGCATCTAATGGCATGACATCCAGTTCTACAACTAACATTAGAACTAAAATTCATCCTACACATCTACAGCATAGTCAACCTCCATTGATCGATTAATCAGAATCCTTCTAATATATCGAATAAAAATACTCTCTGATGTAGACATTCTATCATCAAGATCAAACATTAAGTCTGAGTCAGTATACTCCTCGACTCGCAACTCAAAATCTCCTCCAAAGATTAAGAACTAATGTATACCCCTCGACTCGCAACTCAGAATCTCCTCCAAGGATCAAGAACAAATTCTTAATCCTTCTCAAGTACTTAAAGATGTTTTTCATAGCTATCCAGTACTTCTCATCTGGATTTGACTAATACCTACTCGTGACACTCACAGCAAGGGCAATATCAGCTTGAGTATATAGCATGACGTACATGAGGCTCCCTATCATCGAAGCATAAGGAATCCTACTCATGCGCTATATCTCCTCAGATGTGGTCAGATACATCATCTTGGAAAGACTAATACCATGCTTAAAAAGTAAGAGACCTATCTTGAAGTTTTCCATACTGAACCTCTTCAGCACCTTCTCTATGTACAGTTTTTGTGACAGGCCAAGCATCCATTTAGGTCTATCCCTATAGACTTTTATTCCATGAATATAGGATGCTTCCCTTACATCTTTCATAGAGAATTTCTTGGACAACCATCTTTTGACCATGGTCAGTATGGAAATATCATTCCCAATAAGGAGAATATCATCCACGTACAATACGAAGAAGGTGATCGCACTCTCACTGATCCTCTTGTATACACAAGGTTTTTCTTCATTTTTGATGAAATCAAACAATTGATTGCCTCATCAAAATGATGGTTCTAACTCTGAGAAGCTTGTTTTAATCTATATATGGATCTTTACAGCTTACAGACTCTATGATCACTATCACCAAATGTGAAACCTATATGCTGTCCCATATAGATATCTTCCTCAAGGTATCCATTCAGAAAAATAGTTTTCACATCTATTTCTCAGATTTCATAATCATAGTAAGCCACAATAGCAAGCAAAGTGTGGATGAATTTCAACATAGCTATGGGCGAGAAGGTTTTCTGATAGTCAATGCCCTTGCGCTGACTATAACCTTTAGCCACATGCCTAGCTTTATAGGTCTCTATCTTACCATCGGCATCTATCTTCCTTTTGTAGACCCATTTACACCCAATGGGTATAATACCCTCAAGTGGATCCACTAAAGTCTAGATTTGGTTCAAGTGTATCGAGTCGATTTCTGACTTCATACTATCTAACCATTTTTTGAAATTGATGTCAGACATCGCCTCGTCAAAGATATTAGGATCATCAGTATGACCCTTATCTCCTATAAGAAATATTTTCTTTACTTCCTCCGTAAGCATACCCATGTACCTTTCAGAAGATCAGGAGACCCTGCTAGATCTACAAGATGGTAAAAGAACATCAACTACTGGCTCATGGACTACGGATTCCTGAGGATCTATAGCTCTGGGCTCTTCAGAGACTTTCTCTTCGAGCTCCACTAACCTCTCACTGCCGTCATCCTGGATAAATTTTTTTCTAAGAATATGATGTTTCGACTCACAATCATATTATGATCTTATGAAAAGTAGTAGTATCCTATAGATTCTTTTGGATACCCTATAAAGTGAGTTATAATAGTCTATCCTCCAACTTATCCGCCATCTGTCTCTTGATATAGACGGACATCCCCAAGTCTTGAGATAACCTAGACTCGACTTCTTACTGAACCATATCTCATACGGTGTGGTAGGAACAAATTTTGATGGAACTATATTCAACAAGTGAATGATAGTTAACAAGGCGTGTCTCCAAAGAAATAAAAGTAGATCAGTAAAGCTCATCATGGATCGGACCATATCCAATAAGGTCCTGTTTCTTCTTTTGGATACTCCATTGAGCTGAGGCATTCCAAGAGGGGTCCACTGAGAGACTATGCCATTATCCTTAAGATATCTCAAAAATTTCTAACTAAGATATTCACCTTCTCGATCAGATCGAAGAACCTTAACAGATTTGCCTGTCTGCTTTTCTACCTCATGTCTGAATTTTTTGAACTTTTCAAAAGCCTCAAACTTGTATTTTATAAGATACACATATCCATACCTAGACAGATCATCAGTAAAGATAATGAAGTAGGTATAACCACCCCTGTCTTGCACATCAAATGGCCCACACACATCGATGTGTACTAGCTCTCCATGTCCTACAAAGGGTAACTTCGCCATCTTTCTTCGAAGGCAGGATTCGTAAGCTAGATATGACTCTGGGTTAAGAGAGCTAAGGATCCCATCATTTTTCAGTCTGTTTATCCTGTCCTCTCCAATATGGTCTAGTCTATGGTGCCATAAGTACTTCTGTTTAATTTCATCTCTGGATCTTTTCTGGTCTACGACACCCACTATTTACTCATTCAAGTTCACATTCGCATCAATATGTAAGTGATAAAGACTGTCAATTAAAAGATCTCGTACAATTAATTTATTTCATAAATAAATGAAATAAAAATATTTATTGAAATAAAAATCTCTATGGTGCCACAAGTACTTCTGATTAATTTTATCTTTGGATCTCTTCTGGCCTACGGCACTCACTATTTACTCATTCAAGTTCACATTCGCATCAATATGTAAGTGATAAAGACTGTCAATTAAAAGACCTCGTACAATCAATTTATTTCATAAATAAATGAAATAAAAAATTTTATTGAAATAAATTTTAAAACTTTCCTATGCTAGCACAGACACGAAAATTAAATTTTGACTAGCTACAGGAACATAATAACAGTCTTTCAAATCTAATCTAACACTAGACGATAATCGAAGAGGGTAAGTGCTAACGGCCTCTGCAGTAACCTTTGCTCCATTGCCAACCCAAAGGATCGTATCACTTTTTCTCAACCTCCTACTTTTTATCAGACCTTGCATCGAGGTGCATATATGAGCACTCGAGCCAGAGTCTAATACCCAACTAGAAGTAGAAGAAATCGTAAGGTTAGATTCTATTACGAGCATACCTTCAGAAGGTTTATCATCTTTTTTAGTCTTTAGACTCTCTAGGTATTTAGGATTGTTCCTCCTCCAGTGGCCTTCAGCATGATCGTGAAAATACTTTCCCCTTGCCTCAGCCGCCTTTGGACCATCCTTCTTCAACTTGCTCTCTTTCTTCTGCTTCTTCATGGATTTAACCTTCTTCCTTTCAGTACACTTTCTTTTGGAAGAAGAAGTCCGCTCCATAGTGAGAACAATATCCCTTGAACTCTTCAAGGTACCCTCTGTAGTGACCAACATGTTGATGAGTTCGAGAATAGTGTAGTCACATTTGTTCATATAAAAGTTTACAATAAATTGACTATATAAACTAGTAAGGGATTGAAAGATCAGATCCATCTGTAATTTCTTTTGTATTTTTAGCCTGAGCTTTCCAAGCTCCTTAATATCCTTGATCACTGTCATACAGTACTCATGGACAGACTGCCCCTCGCACATCTTTAGATTGAAGAGTCTCTTGGACACTTCGAAGCGTGCAGTATGGCTTTGCTCACTATACAACTCTTGTAGGTGAATAATCATGGCTCGGGTAGTGGGTATATACTCATGCTGGCTTTGTAACTCGTTTGACATGGATGCCAGCACATAGCACTTGACTCGATTGTCTTCATTTGTTTACTTCTCAAAAACATCTCTTTGCTCAGCAGTAGGATGGCTTTGTAGCACTACAGGATCTTAGTCGAGAACATGGCTTAATTTTTCTGAGGTCAGAACAATCCTGAGGTTTCTGAGCTAGTCTTTATAATTGGTACCAGTCAAATGATTGGTTTCAAAGATGCGAGCTAGAAGATTTAAGGCTGACATTATGGTTTAACTGTGAGAGTAGAGATTCAAGTTAGACTTTTGTACTTAATATTTAATTTGCTTCTAAGAACTTTAAAATGCAAACAATGACTCTCACTAATTTATCGGATCCCTCCACTCTCCAGGAAGAAAATAAAAACCCTAACGCGATAAAAGATTTCTGGTGGGTGTTGTGGTCCCACCGATAACATGCACCTCACCTAACATTATTGGTAACATGCATACCGATGCATAAACAACTCTTTGCCCAGATGCTTTACTAAGCATGTTGCAGTGACTTGGTCTCTAAGTCATGTGATCTCACCTAACAATTATTGCCCATACTTCTTAGTTAAGCCCGACCCACCATTCACAAACTGGTGCAAGGCCGTCATTGGGTCCCTTACCTAATAGTTATTGTGCTCAACCTCATCCTTACCCTGGAGCAACTCTTTACTAATAGAGTGATTGCATGTTCCCGATGCAACTGAACTACTGTAACCAGTCGAGAACAATCAACGTCGGTAGCACACCTGCACATCTACAATGGTGGAAGACCTATGGACTTAATATTTATGGAGAGGTTTGGATTTAGATCTCATCTAATCAGTCATCATATGATTAATCTAACTGGCATGGGCTAAACCCAATCGCTAAGTGACCTAATTCAAGATCCAATCTTCCAAATTGATCAGATAAATAGAGATCGATGGGGGTCCCCCCGTTGCCTTCCTTAGATACCAATAAATTGGTGAAGTCAGCTAACGAAATCAATTAAATAACTACATCTCATTAACTTGCCTTAGACACCAATGGTCGATTGATCAGAATTGATTAACTCAAGTGAATCAGGCTCAAACCAATGAGCCAAATTAGGTCCTTAGGTTAATCGATTCTACATATGGGATTCAATCGATTTCATCAATAATAATTGTATGATCATTAACTTAATTAATTTGATCTTAATCAATACTTCATTTGGTTTGATCAATTACTTAATCGAATGAGACTCATATGACTCAAATCAAAAACCTTAAATGCAAACATATTATATGACCTAATAATGGTTTTTCCATGACCAAAATCTTCATGCACAAACATAAATTTCAAATTCTAAAATCATATTTCAGATTGAAATTTATTGCATGAAAGTTAGTTTTAAAATATAAAAATAATTTTTAGATTTTAACACACAAATATATATCATATATATACATGTAAAACCATATCTAAATAAAATTTTAGATCTAAGTATGATATCATATATCTCATATACTAAGCATGGATCAGATTAAAAGTAAATTTATGATCTAAATATATAATTATATATCATATATATGAATCAAAATTCAGATCATATAAAAATTTTAGATTTTATGCATGCATCTATATATCACATGAATATAAACTAGAACTCTTTCTATATCAAAATTCAGATCTATGCATGCAATTATATATTAATTATATATTTTAAAATTAAATTCAAAATAAAATTTTAGATTAAAAAATCTATCTATATATCTCATGTATCAAAAAAAATCTAATTTTAAAATTTTTTTAAAAAATATGTATATCAAAATTCAGCAAATGAAAATCCATGGCTCGATACCACTGTTGGAATTTGGGGTATAGTGCATATATATGTATTTTAAAATTTTATTTTCTAAATATCATTATAAAAAATAAGATCAAAATATTTTTAATTTGAATTGTGCATGCATAAAAATATAAAACTACATAGATCTATCTCATATGCTAAAATTGATATATGTTGAAATTCAGATTGTGATCAAATCACATACCTGTTTCGCAATCTTTTTCTTCAAATCTGGATCTGGAAGAAAAGAGATTCTCTCTTAGCTGTATAAGTATCTGACCTCTATGAGTATCTACTAGGGATCAGCCTGGAACAATCTTCTTGAATCTAAATTTTTGTTCTTCAAAATTCTGCCTAATGAATTTGAATGAAGCCTGGATCGCGATCTACGTTTGATCTCTTTCCTTGATCTTTTTCTTTTCATCTTCTCTAAAGTTTCTCTCCTTGCTATATGCTGCTATCAGATGCTAAAAATTAGCAAAGAAGAGGCACCCAATAGCCTTTGGATGTGGGACTCCTTAGGATGCGCATCCCAAGAGAAAGGGGGTGTGGGATGCCCAAGGGAAGAGAAAAGGAGAGGAAGAAAGGGTGTGGGACTTCTCTTTTGGTATGTAGGATTGCTGGTTTGGATGCTTTAGGGATCTTAAGAGAGGTCTCTTTAAATAGGCACAAGAATTGAATCCTATTCAATCTCATAATACAAATCCTACTTGGATTAAAAATTCTTATAACTTAAGTTATTCAATTTAGATTAGGAATCCTTTTAGGTGCCAACAATTAGAGCCCTTGCACCCATAATTAGATACCCCAAAATACATCTAACAGATGCCCCATAAGAGAACTAAAAGCTCTCTAATCAATGAAGATGCCCAACTTGATCAAATCAAGGTGGTGCCTAAGAATAACTATCAAGAAAATTAATTAGGGACTTGCATCCTTAATTAATTTGATCTATAATCTTAGACATCCAACAATTAGAGTCTCATGAATCTTATTCATGTAGATTATGTTGGAAAATATGTCTCAAAAACTAATCGTCAAGCTGTTGACGGTTGAGCAATCAAGTATTGTAATTGATTTGTTAATAAATAAAATATATTTGGCATCTTCATCATAAGCTTTCATCTTCTAATGAACTCTGTTGTTATGATGAAGTCCTTAGGACTATTTAAGTTCGATAAAGAGAGGATTTATTGATTAGTCCTTAAAACTGTTCACGACCAAATGATGAGCTGTTAATAAGGATGACAGCTTCTATCGAGCATAGGTCGCCGTAGGCCATATGGGTTGGTTGTCCTCTTAATCAAGGAGTGTGGAGACACTGGTATGGCATACAGGTGAGATGTAAGGGTACATCATCATTGAACGTGACCAACTCCAGAGTATTCTACTGTCAAGAATATCTCTGATGGGATATAGGTATAAGTGTCCCTTAGACTTGAGATCGCCTCAATGACTTGCAAGCAACTCACAGTGCTTTGGTACTGGACTAACTGAATTTCTAATTCAGAGATGGAAGGCTTCTGGGCATAGTCAAGTACTTGCAAAGTCAGAGTGTGATCGAGATGGGATTGACCACTCCAAGAGTTGGAGAAGAATGAGTCGCTGTATTTTAATTTAGCAAAATCTTGGCCAGGGTAATCCATCAGATGGATTTGATATTTTGAAATACAATGTGGACAACCTGATCAGAGTTGACAGTTGAACTCTGGGGTGTCCTATGATCATTTTGGTCAAGGGGATGAATTATATGAAAACTATATCCGCATGGGTTCTAAGGATGTTGTTCTACACCTTCGACTTATCCGATCGTCGGGTACCATTGCTAGATGGTCACTTCGATTGGTACAAAAATTTATTCCTGTGCTACCGACTTAGGTTCGGACCTATGAGGTCACACACATTAGAGTTCATGATCCGATCAGATGGTTGATCAATGATTAAGAATCATTCTAGGGTTAAATGATCATTACGATTGACATTTAACCCAGTGCACGTGTTGCAGGAGGATCGATTAGCAATTCTATTACTAATTGGCTCAATTTGATTAAGCCAATGGGCTGAGATTAAGTCTAATTAAATATAATTTAATTAGATTTAGTTTGAGCTTGATTGGATCAAGTCCAATTGATTTATTGGATAAGCCAAGTGCAAGAAAAAACTAGTCCTAGTTCAACTAGGACTTGGGTCAATCTAATTTCTAATTTGATTAGAAAATTAAATCAGATTTAAATCTAATTTAATCTGATTAAATTAGATTTTTAATTGGGTTAAGACCTATTTTAATTATATTGATCTAATTTTGGTTTGATTTGGTTTGAGAAACCAAATTAAAACAAGTCATGAGATAGAATCTTAGTAAGACTAGGATTCCACCTTGCGCCACATAAGCCTTCCCCACGCCCTCTCTCTTATTCAACGCCAATCTCCACTTATTTTGTGTGACAAAAGCCCTCTCCCAGGTCTCTCCCAGGTCTCTCCCATGTTCACAAAAGGTTTCCTTTCTTCTTTCTTACATGGAAGGTGGTTTGGATCAAATCAAAAAGGAATAAGTTTGGATTTCGAATTCTATGAGATAGAGTTTTAGAAATCCAAAACTCTTTCAATTTTGCACCGACTTTATCCAAATTTTTTTTATAATTTTCATGGCTTTTAGGGTACACATTGTGTATCCTTTGCTGATGATCCATGCATGAAAATATGAAGGAGGTGCTCAAGAGTTGGGCGCCCCTTAACTTGCCATGTTTGGATAAGCCTTGACTAGGTATTTGACCTAGACAAGGACATCATATCTCTCTGTATAAAATGAGTTTCTTTATAAAATTTTAGAAAAAGATAGAGACTTGAGTAACCTTTGTGCCATCCAAAAATCAGAGAGAAAAACCTTTGGGTCATGGAGATATAAAAGACGCAAGTTAGGATGTCTAGAGAGAAAAACGTGAAGAAGAAGAGGGTCTTCTTCTAGGTTTTTTATTTTCATATCTTTCCTCCCTCCATCTTGAGTTTTCTGAGAGCGTCTCAGATTTGAAACTCTTCCTTTTACTTCTCATCTTTGGAAGAGTCTAAATCAAGAAGAAGGAGGCACCTGATCAACCATCAAAGAAGGATCAGCGCAGTACTAGCATACTGTGTTGATTTCCTGAAGCAGGACTTCTGATCGAGATTCGTGGGCTCGTGTGGATGACTCCTAGAGGCCGAACACGTGTGTGGCTTGCAACATCATCCTTAAGTCCGGATCAGCGAGGTTAGAGCGTCTAACTTGCAAGGTAATAGATCTGATCTATTGATTAATACATACATTAGATGTGGTATAGAAACATGTTGATATGATCAACATGTAGTTCATGCTATATTTATATATTTTAATTTTTGATTTAATACTATGTAATAATAATATAATAGGATCTTAGATCTAAGGATTCTCTAATTTTAAAAAATAAATTTTGATTTATTTTAGTCTTCCGCTGTATGATCTTGAAAAAGTTTCAAGATCTAACCCTGAAACCCTAGATCGGGTTCCAACAATTGGTATCAGAGCCAGATTCTTTATTACATGATTATTTATACATGCTTAGATTATTTTTTAGATTAGATCTAATTTATAATCTGATTATTAAATCTAAAATTAAAATTTTAGATCAATCACAAACTGCAAGGTTGTCCTGCTGTAAGGTTTACCCCTTACAGTGCAAAGGTTATCCTAGTTTGTGTAGATCTATCTTTAATCATAAATTTGTTAGATATGATCTAGATTAAATTTATGATTTATTAGATTTAAAAGATATTTAAATCTAAAATAAAATCTCTTTGTTAATAATTTTTGTGCAAAGAAATTATTTAAAGTTGAAATTGTTTCAATTACATGAACCTGTTTAGATTAGATTTAAAGTAGTTTCATATTTATTTCACTTGTATCTTGATTATGAATCAAACATGCAATATGGTTGGTAGAATCATATTATAAAATTATTTTATAAATATAAAAATTATTTTTTGAAAAGTCGAACCCAACCCTCAGCCCAAAACTTAATTAAAAATTAAGAAGTTGTTTGATTAGGTTGTAGGATTGTGAATTGAAGAACCTAAGACACAAATCATAACACATTGGGTTAATGGGTTAGTGAGAATTAGGTCCCTTAATTGGGTTAGACCTATGGTTAGATTAAAGATGGACTTAATTAGAGAATTGACTAAATCTAATTAATTGTTGTCTTAGATTAGGTCAAGGATTCTCTAGATCAATTACAATAGTTGTAGTTGGTCAAGTCCATGTCTTTAACGAGAACCAAATGGATTTGATTCTTGACTAAGTGGTCTAGCACGAACTGTTAGGTTGATCTAATCGAAACTAATTAAACCAGTTGGTGTCTAAGGTAAACTAGACCGGTGGTTTTTAATTGGGAGCCCGCTTACCTGGCCATTTCTGATGGTGTCTAAGGCAAGCTTTGGCAGACCCTCCCACTGATCGAACTTACCTGACCTCTTGGTGAAATTATGTTTTGATCGGATCACTTGACTATTCGAGCTGACCCATGTCAGCTAGGTAAATCAGTATGAATGATTTAGGTGCTCCTAGACCAGCCCTTTTAATGGTCTCCCTTAAGCTGACTTGGTGAAGCCAGTGGGAGGATCATGATAAGCTGGTTCATCTGATCTCATCCTCTATATTATTTAAATCCTCTAAAATTATTAGGTCCTTAAAATGATAAAGTTATAGAGATAACTGAGTCATAGCCTCCCATTAAGGTGTTTGATAATGAGTCCATTAACTCAATAATCATTGCAGACCCAAAGGCCTGGTGCTTGTTGACTAATGGAATTATCACTCATCATATGACGACTTGAAAGTGTCTCTCTAATGGTGGTTAGGTGAGCCAACCAAAGTTGGACTTAATCATTCGTTGGTTAGATACACCAAGTATGATCATGTTAATGGTTGGACCTAACCGGATCCTTACAGTGGAGGCCAAAGCCTACTGATTAGATTTCTGGGGAAAAATTAAAATTACTAAAAATTGTTTAGAGAAATAATTGGTTATGAACCTACCCTTAGATGTACATGGATTGGCCAACCAAAGTTGGGCTTGTATGCAGTCTAAGTATATTCTAGTACCCACTAAGGAATTAGGGTAATTCCTCGAATTGGAGGTAGAGGCTATCAATTCGAATAAAATAGTGAGAGAAATATTTTGATTAAAGTCCAAATCCTTAGGTTTAATGAATCAATTACTAATTAGGTTATGGTTCTCCTTTGTGCAAATATGGCCGCTTCCCTATTGCTCCGATCATTGTTGGACAATGATAAGTTGGTGGGACCCAACTTCAGTAGCTGGTACCGAAAGTTGAAGATAGTCCTGGAGCATGAACGGATCCTATATGTGATAATGGATCCTGCACCTGAGGAGCCAGCTGTCAATGCACGTGGAACAGTCAGAGACACTTACCAGAAGTGGCTCAATGATCGGACCATGGTGCACTGTATCATGCTGGCTGCCATGAGCGATGAGTTCAGTCGCAGATTCGAGATGGCTCAGCCAAAGGACATGCTTCAAGTGTTGGAGGATGCCTTTGGCACACCAGATGACATGGAGAGGCACAAAACTAGTTGTGCCATCTTCAACGCCAAAATATGGGATGGTGCCTCTATCACTGATCATGTATTGTACATGATCGAGCTGATGGAACGATTGAGCAAGCTCGGCTTTTCCTTGCATGAGCAGCTTGGGAAAGATGCAATACTGAACTCGCTGTCCAAGTCTTATCTCCCATTCCTCACTCATTATAGAATGACAAAGTCTGAAGTAAACTACCATGGGTTACTGGGGTTGCTTCAGAATTTTGAGAAGGATCACTAACTTCACAAGGAGTCGGTGAACTCAGTGGGAGGTTCATCTTCTGATTCTTGACCCTTTGAGAAAGGAAGAAGAACAAGAAGAAGAAAGTGAAGAAGGTGCAAGTTCAAGCTGGGACATCTGTGCAGAGCCAAACCAAAAAGATCAAGCCTGATAAGAGTCTATTCTACTGGCAAGTATCCTAGATTAGATAGTGTGTCAGGTATCTATGTATGTCATTGGAGGCTAGGTCATATAAACAAGAATAGAATAAACAGGTTGACTCAAGAGGAAATCTTCGAAGTCAGTGATTGTGAATCACTTCCAACCTGTGAGTCCTGTCTTCTTGGTAAAATGATCAAGTCACCTTTTACTGAAAAAGGTGAGAGAGCTACTGAGCTCTTGGGCCTAGTACATACTGATATATGCGGGTCCATGAGCACCAGTGCTAGAGGTGGATATTTCTACTTCATAACTTTCACAGATGACCTATCCCAATATGGATATGTCTATCTGATGAAACATAAGTCGGATTCATTTGAAATGTTCAAACGATTCTGAAGTGAAGTAGAAAAACAAACTGGGAAGAGTATTAAAACTCTTCAATCTGATCGAGGAGGAGAATACCTTTCTAGTGAGTTTCTCACATATCTAAGAGAGAATGAGATTCTCTCCCAATGGACTCCTCCAGGAACACCACAGCATAATGGTGTGTTTGAAAGGAGGAATCGGACTATGTTAGACATGGTCCGATCCATGATGGGTTTTTGCTAGCTTGCTGATATCCTTCTGGGGATATGCACTCGAATCGGCCCGTTATCTGTTAAATAGGATTCCAAGTTAGTCTCTAATTAAGACTCCATATGAGATATGGACGGGACGTAAGCCAGCACTTTCACACCTTAAGGTCTGGGGGTGCCCGGCCTATGTCAAATGATTAGTCACAGATAAACTTGGACCTAGGTCTGACAAATGCTCATTCATAGGGTACCCCAAAGAGATAAAAGGATATTTTTTCTACCATGCTGATGAACAAAAGGTGTTCGTCAGCCTTAAGGCAATCTTTTTAGAAAAGGAGTTCCTTGGTGAAGGAATCGTTGCCTCTAAGGTTGAGCTTGATGAAGTTCAACAGGTAGAAGGACTGACACCAATAGCTGAACCTGAGTCGGATATGATTAGATTAGATTCGAAGCCCAATGTACCTGCACCATTAAGGTGATCCAGTAGAGTATCGCGTCAGCCGGACAGATACTACGATTTCTTGGTCCGAGATGGTGATCCCATCGAACTTGATGAGAATAATGAGGATCCGATCACCTATATGGATGCAATGCAAAGATCTGATTCTGAGAAATGGCTTGAAGCCATGAAATTCGAAATGGAGTCCATGAAGGTCAACGATGTATGGACATTGGTTGACCCACCTGAAGGGGTTAAACCCATTGGGTGTAAATGGGTCTTCAAAAAGAAGAGGGGCGCAGACGGAAAGGTGGAGACCTATAAAGCCCGTCTGGTTGCCAAGGGGTATCGTCAACATTATGGTATTGACTATGACGAGATGTTTTCTCCTGTGGCAATGCTCAAATCCATTCGGATAATGCTTGCAATAGCTGCCCATCTAGATTATGAGATCTGACAGATGGATGTAAAGACAGCTTTCCTGAATGGAGAGCTGACTGAAGAGGTGTATATGATACAACCTGAGGGGTTTACATCCACAGATGAGTCCAAGGTGTGCAAGCTTCAGAGATCCATTTATGAACTGAAGCAAGCTTCTCGGAGTTGGAACATGCATTTTGATAAGGTGATCAAAACGTATGGCTTCATTAAGAATGGAGAAGAGTCCTGCATCTATAAATGGGCAAATGGTTCAGTTGTGGTATTCCTTATCTTGTACGTGGATGACATTCTCTTAATCGGGAATGACATCCCCGCACTACAGGGAATAAAAGTTTGGTTGTCATCACAGTTCTCCATGAAGGACTTGGGTGAAGCATCCTACATCCTAGGGATGAAGATCTATGGGATAGATCTAAAAGGATGCTTGGGTTATCCCAGTCCATGTACATAGACACTGTGCTGAAGAGGTTCAGCATGGAGAATTTCAAGAAGGGCTATCCACCGATAGGCCATGAAATTTCTCTCTCTAAGAAGGATTGTCCGACAACTCCTGAAGAGAGAGAGCGTATGAGTAGAGTCCCATATGCTTCAGCCGTGGGATCTATCATGTACACCATGATATGTACAAGACCAGATGTGGCATACTCACTAGGAGTAGTGAGTAGATACCAATCTGATCCTGGAGAAAATCACTGGAAAGTGGTTAAAGCCATCCTTAAGTATTTGAGAAATACTAAGGACCAATGGTTGGTTTATGGCGAGTCAGATCTGAAACTTGTGGGGTTCACAGACTCCAGCTTTCAATCTGACCATGATGACAGCAGGAGCGTGTCGGGTTATATCTTTACTCTGAATGGTGGAGCCATCTGCTGGAAGAGTTCCAAGCAGCATACTGTGGCAGACTCTGTTTGTGAAGCGGAGTACATCGCAGCATCGGATGCTGCAAAGGAAGCTGTGTGGCTGAGAAAATCCATCACTGAGCTCGGAGTAACACCCTCCCTCGATGGTCTGGTTCTGCTCTACTGTGACAGCACTGGTGCCATAGCTCAGGTGAAGGAACCCAAAGCACATCAGCGGATGAAGCACATCTTGCGCTGCTTCCATCTGATCCGAGAGATCATGGATCGAGGTGACGTCGACCTTCAGAAGATCGACGGAAAGAAGAACCTGGCCGACCCCTTCACTAAAGCCCTGGCGATAAAGGAGTTCAACAACCACAAGTCCAAGATGGGTATTAGATACTATGCCGAGTGGCTTTAGGACAAGTGGGAGTTGTTGGAAAATATGTCCCAAAAATCAATCGTCAAGCTGTTGACGGTTGAGCAATCAAGTATTATAATTGATTTGTTAATAAATAAAATATATTTGACATCTTCATCATAAGCTTTCATCTTCTAATGAACTCCATTGTTATGATGAAGTCCTTAGGACTATTTAAGTTCGATAAAGAGAGGATTTATTGATTAGTCCTTAAAACTGTTCACGACCAAATGATAAGCTGTTAATAAGGACGACAGCTTCTATCGAGCATAGGTCGCTGTAGGCCATATGGATTGGTTGTCCTCTTAACCAAGGAGTGTGGAGACACTGGTATGGTATACAGGTGAGATGTAAGGGTACATCATCATTGAACATGACCAACTCCAGAGTATTCTGCTGTCGAGAATGTCTCTGATGGGATATAGGTATAAGTGTCCCTTAGACTTGAGATCGCCTCAGTGACTTGCAAGCAACTCACTGTGCTTTGGTACTGGACTAACTGAATTTCTAATTCAGGGATGGAAGGCCTCTGGGCACAGTCAAGTACTTGCGAAGTCAGAGTGTGGTCGAGATGGGATTGACCACTCCAAGAGTTGGAGAAGAATGAGTCGCTGTATTTCAATTTAGCAAAACCTTGGCCAGGGTAATCCATCAGATGGATTTGATATTTTGAAATACAATGTGGACAACCTGATCAGAGTTGACAGTTGAACTCTGGGGTGTCCTATGATCATTTTGGTCAAGGGGATGAATTAATGAAAACTATATCCGCATGGGTTCTAAGGATGTTGTTCTACACATTCGACCTATCCGGTCGTCGGGTACCATTGCTAGATGGTCACTTTGATTGGTACAAGAATTTGTTTCTGTGCTACTGACTTAGGTTCGGACCTATGAGGTCACACACATTAGAGTTCATGATCTGATCGGATGGTTGATCAATGATTAAGAATCGTTCTAGGGTTAAATGATCAATACGATTGACATTTAACCCAGTGCATGTGTTGTAGGAGGATCGATTAGCAATTCGATTGCTAATTGGCTTAATTTGATTAAGCCAATGGGCTGAGATTAAGTCTAATTAAATATGATTTAATTAGATTTAGTTTGAATTTGATTGGATCAAGTCCAATTGGTTTATTGGATAAGCCAAGTGCAAGGAAAAACTAGTCCTAATTCAACTAGGACTTGGGTCAATCTAATTTCTAATTTGATTAGAAAATTAAATAAGATTTAAATATAATTTAATCTGATTAAATTAGATTCTTAATTGAGTTAAGACCTATTTTAATTAGGTTGATCTAATTTTGGTTTGATTTGGTTTGAGAAATCAAATTAAAACAAGTCATGAGATAGAATCCTAGTAAGACTAGGATTCCACCTTGCGCCACATAAGCCTTCCCCATGCCCTCTCTCTTATTCAACGCCAATATCCACTTATTTGTGTGACAAAAGCCCTCTCCCAGGTCTCTCCCACGTTCATAAAAGGTTTCCTCTCTTCTTTCTTACATGGAAGGTGGTTTGGATCAAATAAAAAAGGAATAAGTTTGGATTTCGAATTCTATGAGATAGAGTTTTAGAAATCCAAAACTCTTTCAATTTTGCACCGAATTTATCCAAATTTTTTTTGGAATTTTTGTGACTTTTAGGGTACACATTATGAACCCTTTGCTGGTAATCCATGCACAAAAATATGGAGGAGGTGCTCAAGAGTTGGGCGCCCCTTAACTTGCCATGTTTGGATAAGCCTTGATTAGGTATTTGACCTAGATAAAGACTCTATCATATCTCTCTGTATAAAATGAGTTTCTTCATGAAATTTTAGAATAAGATAGATATTTGAGAGACCTTTGTCCCATCCAAAAATTAGAGAGAAAAACCTTTGGGTCGTGGAGATATAAAAGATGCAAGTTAGGGTGTCTAGAGAGAAAAATGTGAAGAAGAAGAGGGTCTTCTTCTAGGTTTTTTGTTTTCATATCTTTCCTCCCTCCATCTTGAGTTTTCTGAGAGCGTCTCAGATCTAAAACTCCTCCTTTTACTTTCCATCTTTGGAAGAGTCCAAATCAAGAAGAAGGAGGCACCTGATCAACCATCAAAGAAGGATCAGCGTAGTACTAGCATACTGTGCTGAATTCCTGAAGCAGGACTTCTGATCGAGATTCGTGGGCTCGTGTGGATGACTCCTAGAGGCTGGATGCGTGTGTGGCTTGCAACATCATCCTTAAGCCTGGATCAGCGAGGTTAGAGCATCTAACTTGCAAGGTAATAGATCTGATCTATTGTTTAATACATACATTAGATGTGGTATAGAAACATGTT
Source organism: Elaeis guineensis (assembly GCF_000442705.2). NCBI lineage: Eukaryota > Viridiplantae > Streptophyta > Magnoliopsida > Arecales > Arecaceae > Elaeis > Elaeis guineensis. The sequence continues at coordinate 49,136,594 of NC_026007.2, read as the reverse complement.
GATATGATCAACATGTAGTTCATGCTATATTTATATATTTTAATTTTTAATTTAATGCTATGTAATAATCATATAATAGGATCTTAGATCTAGAGATTCTCTGGTTTTAGAAAATAAATTTTGATTTATTTTAGTCTTCCGCTGTATGATCTTGAAAAAATTTCAAGATCTAACCCTGAAACCCTAGATCTGGTTCCTACAGATTATTAGTAGATAATTAAGTTAAAATTATCTTATCAAATAAGTAATCCCAATGAAAAGAGAAATTGATCCAACCAAATGCTAGCAAGGTTATCTAAATCCAATAGGTTTCTCTAAACCCAATTGACACTTCATAAGCTCAATTGCTAATTTCAGGTCTAATCCCTTTGTTGTGTGATCTCATAGGTTCAATTCTATCTGGTAGTGAGATATACAATGATCTCTATCATCATATCATTGAAATTTTTTTTAATGGATCGAAATAATTTTACTCTAACTTAGTAAAGATTGTCAATCCAAAACAATCTTAGTGAGCTCTCACAATCCACCAGTGATATCTAGCAGTATATAATGGCAATCCAATGGAATTAAAATAAACTTTGAGGTGTAGTTAATATGTCATTCAATTTCTCTATTGTAAGTTCCTACTAGATGACAGGTCATGAATAAATCATCAAACCTTAACATCAGTCATATGATAGATTTGATTAGCTGAAGTCCAGTTGTGACTTCTATAGAAACTCTTTTCTATCAATCACACTACTGTGACCACAAACTTTTGGATTTAGCCTTTCAAATCCCATAGAGCTACTCTTTTCTAGCAAGATCAATAGATCCTATCTTAATGTGCATCCTTCTCCTATAGTGGACCAACTATCGTCAACATCCACTATAAGGGCTCATTGAGATCCATATTTATGTGTCAGTCAAACTCTAGCAGTCTCACTATAAGTAGCAGTACCATCTTAAGTCAAAAGATCAGTCACACAACTACAGCATCGAGATAATTACTGATGATCGAATAGAAATTCAAGTTATCTCTCATATGGTCATGCTCAGTACTAGTTGTTCTCTAATGACTATCCATACTCGTCGCCTTGTGTCTCTACACAGTAGACCAGAGACTCATCTATCCTGAAGAAAGTGATTTGTATGTCACTCTATCCGAATCTATCACCGTCCTCATGATGATCCTATGATCGGAAGCATTTAGGAATTAAATACATGTCTCTAATTCTCAATACTTTGAGAATATGTATCGAAACTAATTTCATTGACGATTCAAGGACACATCACACTTAAATAAAAAAAAATTATTCTTTTATTGATCATATCAATATATTAAGTATAAAATTATATCTTAAAATTATTACAATATGTCAGTCATATTGACTTCTAGAATATACATCTAACACAACCGGCCTAGGTCATCGTTAGTATTCAACAAATTACTTTTGCTTAAGTGACAAATACGTCTCACATTCATAATGACTTTAATTTATCCTAATCTAGTGGTCTATCCGCATATGTTCTCCTTGGACTCAAAACCTATGATCTTAAATCTTAAGCTCTGATACCACTCTATTATGCCTTGAATCCAACAGTCAGGTTGGTCATATGACAAGGCCACATAAACCCTTAAGTAATACCATGGAGATCATGCAAGACCTAAACAATGAACAAATCTACATGAATACCAAAAGAGTCATATCAACCATAAAAATTCAACCATATTTAACAAATCAATTCAATCTATCATTGTTGAATAAGGTTCATAAGATTGAACATTTATTTGATATCAGAAAATTAGCTAATTCTAACTAACTATTGACTCCATCACTCGAACTCCATACTTAATCCGATCGATGTTATGGATCCTGCAATCCTAAAGGAAAAGAGTGTGAGCATAATCCCCAAAACTCACACCATCACAAATATATGCATCTTTGAGATAATGTTTAGCCGATAAGAAAATAGTAATATTCATGCATCAACAATTTGAATAATGCTTAATGGATCAATGTATATGCTATAACACATAATCATATAGCTACTCAATTGGATACATATCACCATGATAGAAATCTCAAGACACATGTCACATATATCACCCAAGCAATAATTTGATTCAATAATAATCCAATGAAATTATTTTTCATTATCTAATTAACACAATTGGATTGTGATCATATTATCTGGCATTGGACTAGATCTATCCATGCTCTAGTCTATGGCAAATAAAATACATCATGTTTCCATTCATGACAAGCAACCATATCTCAACCTACAATTGACATCACAAATACCATATTTCTCATATGTTGATTACACTAGATTTTCTTTAGTTAGATATATTTCATCATCTTAATTTGATTTTAATACTGAACTAGTTACAGTCATGCTCCAGCCCATGGCAGATTAAATACACACCATACTTTCACCTAGGGCCTGCAACCATAAATTATATCTTAGTCCGTGGTTGATACACCACATTTCACATGGCCAACTAGTTGACATACTCTCCTTTTTTTCAATTACAACTATATAAAATTATGTTTATCTTTATGGTATTCGACTAATTACAATCATGCTTTAGTCCATGTTAGGCCAAACACAATGTTACATCTCAACACGAGGCTAACCCAACATATACACCACATTTTTTGAATGGTCAATCTAACCAAACACCGTTCATGTCCCATCTATATTACTAAAGTCATGATCTAATTTTTGGCATCATAATAGTACAATCATGCTCTATCCCATGCCAGGCCAAATACAATGCTGCACCCCAATTCGAGGCGATCCAGTATATACACCACATTTCTTGTATGACCAACTAATCCAGATATCATCCACAGCCTATCAAGTATATTAAATCATACTTTTTTTATTCAACATTGTTGGTGCAAAAATTCGCTTGCGCCGGAGAAGCTGGAGTCGAGGGAGTCGCGATCGCCGCCGGGACCTGCAAAGAAAGTCTAAACCGGAGGTAGGGTTGCTCCGGCAAGACCCTCCGATGCTCAAGTCAGTTCTCTGCCTCAACAAGAATGGAGTGCTCGAATGGAGAATTTAGCAGAGTTTTGAGGTAAAAATGAGAGCTTATAGAATAACGTATCTGGGGTTTTCCTTTTATAGATGGAGGGGGCAACAGATTGATAGCGACGCCTGTAACCGTCTGGTAGTGGGCCGCCCAGAGTCAGGAGGAATTTATTACGGAGGGTAGTGGAGTGGGATCGTGGCTATCACCGTGGCTCGCCACATGGAATCAGTTACGGAGACTGGAGTGGCATCTGCTGTCGTGACTCGTCAGGGAGTGGGGGATTCGCACAGAATCCACCGCAGGGAGTGGAGCAGGGTCATGGCCGTTAATGCGGCCTGTCAGGGAGTAATGGGGCTACGCAGGGTCCGCCGCAGAGAGTGGAGCAGTGGTGTCCGTTACTGTGGCTTGTTAGGGGATCCAGACTTGTTGGCCGAAGCTCGATTGGAGTCGGTAGCGAGGCCCGGCACCCATCGGAGTTTGGACGAGGTCTTCTTTGCTGCAGAGACTGTGGATGGAGCCCGGCTCCCGTAGGAGTCCGGGCGGAGTCTTCCATGCTGTAGAAACTCGTGGATGGAGCCCGGCTCCCGTAGGAGTCCGGGCGAAGTCTTCCTTGCTGTAGAACTCGCGGACGGAGCCCGGCTCCCGTAGGAGTCTGGGCGAAGTCTCCCTTGCTGTAGAACTCGCAGACGGAGCCCGGCTCTCGTAGGAGTCCGGGCGAAGTCTTCCTTGCTGCAGAACTCGCGGACGGAGCCCGGCTCCCGTAGGAGTCCGAGCGAAGTCTTCCTTGCTGTAGAACTTGCGGATGGAGTCCGGCTCCCGTAGGAGTCCGGGCGAAGTCTTCCTTGCTGTAGAACTCGCGGACGGAGCCCGGCTCCCGTAGGAGTCTGGGTGAAGTCTTCCTTGCTGTAGAACTTGCGGACGGAGCTCGGCTCCTGTAGGAGTCCGGGCGAAGTCTTCCTTGCTGTAGAACTCACGGACGGAGCCCAGTTCCCGTAGGAGTCCGGGCGAAGTATTCCTTGCTGTAGAACTTGCGGACGGAGCCCGGCTCCCGTAGGAGTCCGGGCGAAGTCTTCCTTGCTGTAGAACTCGTGGATGGAGCCCGGCTCCCATAGGAGTCCAGGCGGAGTGACGGGTATTCACCAACAGTTGTTGAAAAATGGAAGAGACTCGCGAGGGTCGACCCCGCCAAGAACTTCGACCGAGGGTATTTTATGCCCAACACCAGTCCCCCCACTTTCAAGTTTGAATTTTGAATGAAGAAAGTACGAAGAAGTTGTCGCAGTCGAGGTTCTCCCCCTGACGTCCGAGCGCGACCGTCCTCGGATATGTTGGCATTTAATGCGCGCATGTCAGAGCCCTTTCTTTGATTATGGCAACCCGAAGAGTCTTTTCGGAACTCCCATCGAGATATGATCCCAAGCGTCACGCCATGGAAATTTACGAACAGTCAATCCTCGATAGCGGCGAGTGGGACACGTGGCAAGCACCGGTTGGACTAAAGATGTCCGCCATCATAATTGCGCTAAGATCCGCTGCCTATTTAAACCCCCTACCCTTCCCTCGGGGCTTTACTCCACCAAAAGGATGGCACCTTTCTTCCATCTGAGAGCCTAGCTACTCAGCCACTCCCTTGGTGTCCCTGCCAACTCCGAGTGTCCTCTGCGCCGGTCTCTACCATTTTCAGCCCCTCGATTCCTCTCTAAGAGGTTTTCTCGCCATGTCCTCCACCCCGGAGGCCATCCTCAAGGGGATGTCGAGGGCTTGGAGGAAGGCAAGGAGGAGAATGGCGGTCCGTGAGTTCTTCGGTCATCGAGCGGCCGTTGAAGGTCCCCGTCGTTTCAAAGGAGGCTCGAGGAAGAATTCCTTCAACAATAGGGGTTTAATAACGGGGACCGTCGGTAAAGGTACTCTGCCCAAGAATTTTGGAGTAGCAAGGCGGGGTGAAACTGATCAGGAGGGCAGAGCTGTCGTCACGAGTTGTGGTGGGATCCTTGATGCCGTCGGGGCCGAGGGATCAGAAGCGGTCGGCATCGACGGTGGGGCAGTAAAGCTCGTTGCGGGGGCGGTGGAAGTAACGCATGCCGACCTTGCCGAAGCATTTTGGACGGCGGCTGTCGCGGAGCATTCGGTGATGGCGCATATCCCTGGCGCCACTGCTGCCTCCAGGGTGACTCCGGTTCTTCTTGAAACAGGTCTTCATCGTCGCTGCTGTTGCCCTTACTGCCCCCTGGAATCTATCCCATCCTTTTCCCCCTGGGGTTGGGACTTCGGAGATGGAGCAGAACGAGGCGGGGCGAGAGCCGATAGGCCTGCTACACGCACTGAAAAATGCGGCTGGGAAGGACAGAAATGGAGAGAGAAGTTTGCAGCTTGAAGTGGCCTCCGGTGTGTCCTTTCCAAGCCGTGTTCTCAAGCCTTGTAATAATGTATTCTTTTCTGGCCCTTCGGGTCTTGTAACGTACATCTTGTTAGTTGAAAAATGAGAAGGAGACTTTGTTACCTCGTCCGCACCTCGCATCGAATTGTTGTCTGTCGAACTTCCTTCTTCTTCTTTCTCCTCTTTTTTTTTTTTTTTTTTTTTTTGACGTCGTCCTAAGGTCACCGGTGGCCCTTTTATCCATGTTGAATTATCGTTTGTCGAGCTCCTTTTCGACTTTTACATCGTTCGAAGGTACCCGGTTGCCATCGTATCCACCCATCTTTTCTGTCGGTGGCTGCAGGCTCGCCTGGGGCCATTCGGGTATGGTGTCCCCCTCAGGGCTTGAGCTCGGAGGTCCGAGCTTCTGTCACCCTGAGGAAGTTGTCCTATTTTGTGTCGAAAGCTTCCTTAAAAGCTGGAACTCCTGATGGGAGCCCCAATCTTTGCTGTGATCGGGTTCTCTGCACCTTGGGCGCTGTTTGTTTTTCAATCGTCACTGATGTGGTCCATCACCTTCCTTTTTCTTTTCGCTTGGAATTTTTCCCCGCTCTCAGCGAGGCTACGGGAATTCGGCTCCCGTAGGTGAAGTCAGGGCGAAGTTTGGATCCCATGGGAGTCTGGACGAAGATCACCAGCAGTTGAAGTTGGTGACGAAGCCCGGCTCCTGTAGGAGTCCGGATGGAATCCTCCCTGTGATTGGAGTCGCAGACGGAGCCCAGCTCCCATAGGAGCTCGGGTAGAGTCTTCCTGCAATTAAAATCAGGTGCGAAGTCCGGCTCCCGTAGGAGTTCGGACGGGGTTTATCAGCAGTCGAAGTTGGCGACGGAGCCCGGCTCCCGTAGGAGTCTGGGTGGAGTCCTTGCGGTAGGAGTTGCGGACGGAGCTCGGCTCCCGTAGGAGTCCGGGCCTTCGACTTCGCTCAATCTAGGGCGAGGTTCTCCTCTTGTCCTTAGCAGGGCTGTGGGGGCGTGCGTGGGCATTGCAGGGCCTCTCCCCCCATCCGGTCTAAATGGAACCAGGCCTTCGACTTTGCTCAAGTTAGGGCGAGGTTTTCCTCCTGTCCCTAACAGGACTGTGGGGGCGCATATGGGCGTTGCAGGACCTCTCCCCCCATCCGGTCTAAATGAAACCGGGCCTTCGACTTTGCTCAAGTTAGGGCGAGATTTTTCTCCTGTCCCTAACAGGGCTGTGGGGGCGCATATGGGCGTTGCAGGGCCTCTCCCCCCATCCGGTCTAAATGAAACTGGACCTTCAACTTTGCTCAAGTTAGGGCGAGGTTTTCCTCCTGTCCCTAACAGGGCTGTGGGGGCGCATATGGGTGTTGCAGGGCCTCTCCCCCCATCCGGTCTAAATGGAATCGGGCCTTCGACTTTGCTCAAGTTAGGGCGAGGTTTTCCTCCTATCCCTAACAGGGCTGTGGGGGCGCATATGGGCGTTGCAGGGCCTCTCCCTCCATCCGATCTAAATGGAACCGGGCCTTCGACTTTGCTCAAGTTAGGACGAGATTTTTCTCCTGTCCCTAACAGGGCTGTGGGGGCGCATACGGGCATTGTAGGGCCTCTCCCCCCATCCGGTCTAAATGAAACCGGGCCTTCGACGTTGTCGGGATGAGGTTTCCCTTTCATTTCTGATACAGTTTGTTTGAATCGTCCAAAGACATACAGGTATGCAACTTTCAATTAAAATGAAGTTATTGGTAGTACATCCGTAAGTTTTTCGAGCTCCACGATCGTGGGAGGTCGGCTCCTCCAAGTTCCTTAAGATAATAAGTTCCGGGCCGGACTACTTCTTTGACTTCATACGGTCCTTCCCAGTTTGGGGCGAGTTTCACCCAGTCCTGAGGTTGCGAGACAGCGGCTCATCGAAGTACTAGATCTCCCACTCTAAAGGCTTTGTTCTTGACCCGGGCGTTGTAATATCGAGCGACTTTCTGTCTGTAGGCTGCCATTCGAACCTGGGCTATCTCCCATCTTTCTTCCAGCAGGTCGAGGTTGGCTCTAAGACTTTGTGAATTTTGATGTTCGCCGAACGCCACGACTCGTGCCGATGGGAGTTTAAGCTCGATTGGGATGACGGCTTCTGCACCGAAGGCTAAAGCAAAAGGGGTCTCCCCCGTAGGTAGCCTCTGGGTAGTTCGATACGCCCACAATACATGATAAAGTTCGTCCGCCCAAGTTTCCTTCGCTTTTTCAAGCCTTGTTTTAATCCCCTGCAAAAGAGTTCTGTTGGTCACCTCAGCTTCGCCGTTCGCCTGGGGATGGGCTACTGATGTGAAGTTGTGGGAGATGTTTAGATCTTCATAGAATTCGATGAATTTTGCTCTCACAAATTGCCGTCCATTATCAGTGATTAGGGTTCTAGGCAGACCGAACCTACACACGATCGACTTCCAGACGAAATCTTGCACTTTTGCTTCTGTGATTTTCACTAATGGTTCGACTTCAACCCATTTGGTGAAGTAGTCAATCGCTACAAGGAGGAACTTCCTTTGCCCAGACGCCATGGGGAAGGGGCCAAGTATGTCCATCCCCCATTGTGCAAAAGGCCATGGGGCACTCAAGGGTGTGAGCTTGGTGGTGGGCTGTCTCTGGACGTTGGCGTATCTCTGGCATCGATCACACTTTTTGACATATCCAATCGAATCATGATGCATCGTTGGCCAGTAATATCCTTGGCGGAGCAACTTGTGGGATAAAGATCTAGCCCCCAAATAATTTTCGCAAATTCCTTCATGTACTTCCCACAAGGCGTAGTCAGCTTCCGAGGGCCGGAGACATTTCAAGAGGAGCAAGGAGTATGATCTCTTGTATAATTTACCCTCATAAAGGATGTACCGGGAGGCTTGATTTCGAAGCTTTCGAGCTTCCTTCGCATCCTGGGGGAGAACTCCATCTCTGAGATAGATTATCAGTGGGTCGACCCAGCTGGGCTCATGGTCAATCTCCATCACGGGCCGCGATTCTTCTGTACTCGGGTGTTTTAGAACTTCAAAGAGGATGCCTTTGGGCAATTCGGTCGGAGCCGACGTCGCCAGCTTGGAGAGAAGGTCAGCCCTGGTATTTTCCAACCTTGAGATCCATCTAATGTTGAAGCTGCTAAAGGCGGGAGTGAGCTCCTTTACCTTCTCAAGGTATTTGGCCATACTGTCCTCCCGCGCTTCGTAACTCCCGCTGACCTGCCCCACCACCAGCTGAGAGTCACTGTGCACCTGGAGCTGACTTATTCTCAGTTCTCTGGCGATCCTTAGTCCTGCGATCAGAGCTTCGTATTCCGCTCCATTGTTTGTTGCGGGGAACTCGAAACGCAGAGCATATTTCGCGATGACTCCCTCTGGACTGACCAAGATCAGGCCCGCACCTGCGCCCGACATGTTGGAAGATCCGTCCACATAGAGGGCCCAACAGCGATCAGAGGGATCGGCCTCCTCTTCGGAGGAGTTCGGTTGAGACTTCAGGTCGTCAACTTTGCTTTGTTCAGGTTCAGCCTCCTCTGGGATGGTACACTCTACAATGAAATCTGTCAGTATTTGAGCCTTCACTGCTGGTCTGGGTCGATAGTTGATGTTGAATTTCGTGAGCTCGATCGCCCATTTCGCCATCCTCCCAGAGGTGTCCGTCCGGTGCAAAACCGCCTTGATTGGTTGGTTGGTGAGTAGCGTCACGGTGTGCCCTTGAAAGTAGGGTCGGAGCCTCCGGGCTGCAATCAACAAGGCGTAAGTCAATTCTAGTTTGGTGTACCTGATCTCGGCGTCCCTCAATGCGCGGCTAACATAGTAGATCGGCCGCTGGACTTTCGTCTCTTCTTTGATAAAGACGGCCGCGAGGGCCATGGGAGAGACCGCCAGGTATAAAAATAGCTCCTCCCCAGGCTCAGGCTTTGCCAACAGCGGGGGTGATCCATGGTAGCTTCTTAATTCTTCGAATGCCTGTTGGCACTCAGAAGTCCAACAGAAGTTCTTCGACTGCTTGAGGGTTTGAAAGAAGGGCAAGCACCGTTCGGCCGACCTTGCGATGAAATGATTAAGGGCCGCTATCCTCCTCGTGAGACGCTGAATCTCTTTTATCGACTTTGGGGCGGCCATCTCCTGGATGGCACGAATTTTCTCTGGATTGACCTCGATCCCGCGCCCTGATACCATAAAGCCCAGGAACTTTCCTGAGGTTACGCCGAAAGCGCATTTAGTTGGATTCAGGTTCATTCTATATTTCTGGAGAGCGTCGAAGGTCTCCTCAAGGTCAGCGACATGATCTCTGAAAGATTTGCTTTTTACGAGCATGTCGTCCACGTAGACCTCCATGTTACGGTCGATCTGCTCCTTGAAGATTTTGTTCACCAACCGCTGGTAGGTTGCGCCCGCATTCTTGAGGCCGAAAGTTATGACCCTGTAACAGTAAAGGCCATGATTAGTGATGAAAGCTGTCTTTTCTTCATCTTCCGGCGCCATTCTAATTTGATTATAGCCGGAGAATGCATCCATGAAGGTGAGGAGCTCATGGCCCGAGGTCGCATCCACCAGTTGATCGATTCTGGGAAGGGGGTAGCTGTCCTTCGGACAGGCCTTATTCAGCTTTTTGAAGTCTATGCACATCCTTCACTTGTCGTTTGCCTTTTTGACCAGGACAACGTTGGAAATCCAATCAGGATAATTGACTTCCTTAATGAATCCGGCCTTAAGGAGTTTATCCACTTCCTCGGCTATCGCCTTCTGCCTCTCCGGAGCATGACTTCGAATTTTCTCTTTCGTCGGTCAATGCTTTGGATCGACGGCCAGATGGTGCTCCATGACTTCCGTGTCGATCCCCAGCATGTCTGCTGGAACCCAAGCGAAAACGTCCGTATTCTTTTGTACAAAATCAATGAGATGCATCTGCACCTCCTCCCCTAGGTTGGAGCCGATCATTGCTACATGCTCTGTGTTCCCGTCGTTCAAAGGGATTGGTACCAGATCTTCGATTGGGGCACCCCTCTCTTCGGTGAGGTCATCACGAGCATCCAGTCCATCGACGGGGCAGGAGTCAGATTGATCGCCTCTTTGCAAGGCTATATTGTAGCAGTGTCTGGCAAGGGCTTGGTCTCCCCGGACCTCTCCGGTCCCCTGGTCGGTGGGAAACTTCAACTTCAAATGGTAGGTCGATACGACGGCTCGGAGAGCATTGAGGCCAGGTCGGCCGAGGATTGCATTGTAGGCGGATGGCGCCTTCACCACCAAAAAATTCACCAGAGCCCTGGATTGCCTTGGATATTGACCTGCGGCCACAGTCAAAGTTATTATTCCTTCCATCGGAATGGCATCACCGGTAAACCCGACCAAGGGGGAGCTAATCGACCTCAGATGACCGTCAAGAGTGGACATTCTTGAAAAGGCATCGTAGAACAAGATGTCGGCCGAACTTCCATTGTCGACAAGAATGCGACGGATGTCATAATTTGCTATATTCAAGGAAACTACAACTGCGTCGGTATGAGGGAATTGGACTCCCTGAGTGTCTTCTTCGGTAAAAGTTATGGGCTCTTCAGTCTTTTGTCGCTTGGGGGATACAGCCGGTATGTTGGTCGTTTCCTGCCAGGATCCTCCCGAGATGGTATTGGCGGAATCCGTCGGAGGCCGATCATCCGGCCGCTCCATGCTGGCGACCATAGTCGGAGAATGCGGGGCCCGGGAAACCAAAGGCGAGACCGGGGTCTGGGATATGGCTGCGGAGGCCGTGGGTAACTACGCAGATGCTTCACGAGAAGGCATCAGGCGAGGATCCCGTGGGGGAAAGAAGGAGTGGGTGCCGGAGAAGATGATCGGAGGCGGCTCCGTTGAGCGCTCCTTTAAGAATAAGGGTACTGCGAAGGTTCAGGACCCCTTCCTCTAGCGCCAATCCTGTTGGTGCAAAAATCTGCTTGCGTCGGAGAAGCTGGAGTCGAGGGAGTCGCGGTCGCTGTCGAGACCTGCAAAGGAAGTCTAAACCGGAGGTGGGGTTGCTCCGGCAAGACCCTCCGACGCTCAAGTCAGTTCTCTGCCTCAACAAGAATGGAGTTCTCGAACGGAGAATTTAGCAGAGTTTTGAGGTAAAAATGAGAGCTTATAAAATAACGTATCTGGGGTTTCCCTTTTATAGACGGAGGGGGCAACAGATTGATAGCGACACCTGTATGTTGGGAAATGTGTCCCAAAAAGCCAATCGTCAAGCTGTTGACGGTTGAGCAACCAAGTATTGTAATTGATTTGTTAATAAATAAAATATATTTGGCATTTTCATCATAAGCTTTCATCTTCTAATGAACTCCGTTGTTATGATGAAGTCCTTAGGACTATTTAAGTTCGATAAAGAGAGGATTTATCGATTAGTCCTTAAAACTGTTCACGACCAAATGATAGGCTGTTAATAACGACGACAGCTTCTATCGAGCATAGGTCGCTGTAGGCCATATGGGTTGGTTATCCTCTTAACCAAGGAGTGTGGAGACACTGGTATGGCATACAGGTGAGATGTAAGGGTACATCGTCATTGAACGTGACCAACTCCAGAGTATTCTGCTGTCGAGAATGTCTCTGATGGGATATAGGTATAAGTGTCCCTTAGACTTGAGATCACCTCAGTGACTTGCAAGCAACTCACTGTGCTTTGGTACTGGACTAACTGAATTTCTAATTCAGGGACGGAAGGCTTCTGGGCACAGTCAAGTACTTGCGAAGTCAGAGTGTGATCGAGATGGGATTGACCACTCCAAGAGTTGGAGAAGAATGAGTCGCTGTATTTCAATTTAGCAAAACCTTGGCCAGGGTAATCCATCAGATGGATTTGATATTTTGAAATACAATATGGACAACCTGATCAGAGTTGACAGTTGAGCTCTGGGGTGTCCTATGATCATTTTGGTCAAGGGGATGAATTATATGAAAACTATATCCGCATGGGTTCTAAGGATGTTGTTCTACACATTCGACCTATCCGGACGTCGGGTATCATTGCTAGATGGTCACTTCGATTGGTATAGGAATTTGTTTCTATGCTACCGGCTTAGGTTCGGACCTATGAGGTCACACACATTAGAGTTCATGATCCGATCGGATGGTTGATCAACGATTAAGAATCATTATAGGGTTAAATAATCAATACGATTGACATTTAACCCAGTGCAAGTGTTGCAGGAGGATCGATTAGCAATTCGATTGCTAATTAGCTTAATTTGATTAAGCCAATGGGCTGAGATTAAGTCTAATTAAATATGATTTAATTAGATTTGGTTTGGGCTTGATTGGATCAAGTCCAATTGGTTTATTGGATAAGCCAAGTGCAAGGAAAGACTAGTCCTAGTTCAACTAGGACTTGGGTCAATCTAATTTCTAATTTGATTAGAAAATTAAATCAGATTTAAATCTAATTTAATCTGATTAAATTAGGTTCTTAATTAGGTTAAGACCTATTTTAATTGGGTTGATCTAATTTTGATTTGATTTGGTTTGGGAAACCAAATTAAAACAAGTCATGAGACAGAATCCTAGTAGGACTAGGATTCCACCTTGCACCACATAAACCTTCTCCACGCCCTCTCTCTTATTCAACGCCAATCTCCACTTATTTTGTGCGACAAAAGCCCTCTCTCAGATCTCTCCCACGTTCACAAAAGGTCTCCTCTCTTCTTTCTTACATGGAAGGTGATTTGGATCAAATCTAAAAGGAATAAGTTTGGATTTCGAATTCTATGAGATAGAGTTTTAGAAATCCAAAACTCTTTCAATTTTGCACCGAATTTATCCAAATTTTTTTTGGAATTTTTGTGGCTTTTAGGGTTTACATTGTGCACCCTTTTCTGTTGATCCATCCATGAAAATATGAAGGAGGTGCTCAAGAGTTGGGCGTCCCTTTACTTGCCATGTTTGGATAAGCCTTGACTAGGTGTTTGACCTAGACAAGGACTCTATCATATCTCTCTATATAAGATGAGTTTCTTCGTGAAATTTGAAGTAGAAATAGGTTTTTGAGAGGCCTTTCTGCCAACCAAAAATCAGAGATAAATACCTTTGGGTCGTGGAGATATAAAAGATGCAAGTTTGGGTGTCTAGAGAGAAAAACGTGAAGAAGAAGAGGGTCTTCTTCTAGGGTTTTTATTTTCATATCTTTCCTCCTTCCATCTTGAGTTTCCTGAGAGCGTCTCAGATCTGAAACTCCTCCTTCTACTTTCCATCTTTGGAAGAGTCCAAATCAAGAAGAAGGAGGCGCCTGATCAACCATCAAAGAAGGATCAGCGCAGTACTAGCATACTGTGCTGATTTCCTGAAGCAGGACTTCTGATCGAGATTCGTGAGCTCGTGTGGACGACTCCTAGAGGCCGGACGCGTGTGCGGCTTGCAACATCATCCTTAAGCCCGGATCAGCGAGGTTAGAGCGTCTAACTTGCAAGGTAATAGATCTGATCTATTATTTAATACATACATTAGATGTAGCTAGTATAGAAACATGTTGATATGATCAACATGTAGTTCATACTATATTTATATATATTTTAATTTTTGATTTAATGCTATGTAATAATCATGTAATAGGATCTTAGATCTAGGGATTTTCTGATCTTAAAAAATAAATTTTGATTTATTTTAGTCTTCCGCTGTATGATCTTGAAAAAGTTTCAAGATCTAACCCTGAAACCCTAGATCTGGTTCCTTCAATTGGTATCAGAGCCAGGTTCTTTATTACATGATTATTTATACATGCTTAGATTATTTTTTAGATTAGATCTAATTTATAATCTGATTATTAAATCTGAAATTAAAATTTTAGATCAATCACAAACTGCAAGGTTGTCCTGCTGTAAGGTTTACCCCTTACAGTGCAAAGGTTGTCCTAGTTTGTGTAGATCTATCTTTAATCATAAATTTGTTAAATATGATCTAGATTAAATTTATGATTTATTAGATTTAAAAGATATTTAAATCTAAAATAAAATCTCTTTGTTAATAATTTTTATGCAAAGAAATTATTTAAAGTTAAAATTGTTTCATTTACATGAACCTGTTTAGATTAGATCTAAAGTAGTTTCATGTTTATTTCACTTGCATCTTGATTATGAATCAAACATGCAATATGATTGGTAAAATCATATTGTAAAATTGTTTTACAAATATGAAAATTATTTTTTGAAAAGCCGAACCCAACCCTCAGCCCAAAACTTAATTAAGAATTAAGAAGTTGTTTGATTAGGTTCTAGGATTGTGAATTGAAGAACCTAAGACACAAATCATAACACATTGGGTTAATGGGTTAGTGGAAATTAGGTCCATTAATTGGGTTAGACCTATGTTTAGATTAAAGATGGACTTAATTAGAGAATTGACTAAATCTAATCAATTGTTGTCTTAGATTAGGTCAAGGATTCTCTAGATCAATTAAAATAGTTGTAGTTGGTCAAGTCCATGTCTTTAACGAGAACCAAATGGACTTGATTCTTGGCTAAGCGGTCTAGCACGAACTGTTAGGTTGATCTAATCGAAACTAATTAAACCAGTTGGTGTCTAAGGTAAACCAGACCGGTGGTTTTTAATTGGGAGCCCGCTTACCTGGCCATTCATGATGGTGTCTAAGGCAAGTTTTGGCAGACCCTCCCACTGATCGAACTTACCTGGCCTCTTGGTGAAATTATGTTTTGATCGGATCACTTGACTATTCGAGCTGACCCATGTCAGCTAGGTAAATCAGTGTGACTGATTTAGGTGCTCCTAGACCAGCCCTTTTAATGGTCTCCCTTAAGCTGACTTGGTGAAGTCAGTGGGAGGATCATGATAAGCTGGTTCATCTGACCTCATCCTCTATATTATTTAATCCTCTAAAATTATTAGGTCCTTAAAATGATAAAGTTATGGAGATAACTGAGTCATAGCCTCCCATTAAGGTGTTTGATAATGAGTCCATGAACTCAATAATCATTGCAGACCCAAAGGCCTGGTGCTTGTTGACTAATGGAATTATCACTCATCATATGATGACTTGGAAGTGTCTCTCTAATGGTGGTTAGGTGAGCCAACCAAAGTTGGGCTTAATCATTCGTTGGTTAGATACACCAAGTATGATCATGTTAATGGTTGGACCTAACCGGATCCTTACAGTGGAGGCCAAAGCCTACTGATTAGGTTTCTGGGGCAAAATTAAAATTACTAGAAATTGTTTAGAGAAACAATTGGTTATGAACCTACCCTTAGATGTACATGGGTTGGCCAACCAAAGTTGGGCTTGTGTGCAGTCTAAGTGGATTCTAGTACCCGCTAAGGAATTAGGGTAATTCCTCGAGTTGGAGGTAGAGACTACCAATTCGAATAAAATAGTGGGAGAAACTTTTTGATTAAAGTCCAAATCTTTAGGTTTAATGAATCAATTACTAATTAGGTTATGGTTCTCCTTTGTGCAAATATGGCCACTTCCCTATCACTCCGATCATTATTGGACAATGATAAGTTGGTGGGTTCCAACTTCGATAGCTGGTATCGAAAGTTGAAGATAGTCCTGGAGCATGAACGGATCCTATATGTGATATTAGATCCTGCACCTGAGGAGCCAGCTGTCAATGCACGTGGAACAGTCAGAGACACTTACCAGAAGTGGCTCAGTGACCGGACCACAGTGCGCTGTATCATGCTGGCTACTATCATGAGTGACGAGTTCAGTCGCAGATTCGAGACGGCTCAGCCAAAGGACATGCTTCAAGTGTTGGAGGATACCTTTGGCACACCCGATGACGTAGAGAGGCACAAGACTAGTTGTGCCATCTTCAACGCCAAAATACGGGATGGAGTCTCTATCACTGATCATGTATTGTACATGATCGAGCTGATAGAACGATTGAGCAAGCTCGGCTTTCCCTTGCATGAGCAGCTTGGGAAAGATGCAATACTGAACTCGCTGCCCAAGTCTTGTCTCCCATTCCTCACTCATTATAGAATGACAAAGCCTGAAGTAAACTACCATGGGTTAAATGGGGTTGCTTCAGAACTTTGAGAAGGATCACCAACTCCTCAAGGAGTCGGTGAACTCAGTGAACTCAGTGGGAGGTTCATCTTCTGGTTCTCGACCCTTTGAGAAAGGAAAGAAGAACAAGAAGAAGAAAGTCAAGAAGGTGCAAGTTCAGGCTGGGACATCTGTGCAGAGCCAGACCAAAAAGATCAAGCCTGATAAGAGTCTATTCTACTGGCAAGCACCCTAGATTAGATAGTGTGTCAAATATCTACTTATGGCATTGGAGGCTAGGTCATATAAATAAAAACAGAATAAACAGGTTGACTCAAGAGGAAATTCTCAAAGTCAGTGATTGTGAATCACTTCCAACCTGTGAGTTCTATCTTCTTGGTAAAATGATCAAGTCACCTTTTACTGAAAAAGGTGAGAGAGCTACTGAGCTCTTGGGCCTAGTACATACTGATGTATGTGGGCCCATGAGCACCAGTGCTAGAGGTGGATATTTCTACTTCATAGCTTTCACGGATGACCTATACCTATATGGATATGTCTATCTGATGAAACATAAGTCGGATTCATTTAAAATGTTCAAACGATTCCGAAGTGAAGTAGAAAAACAAACTGGGAAGAGTATTAAAACTCTTCGATCTGATCGAGGAGGAGAATACCTTTCTAGTAAATTTCTCACATATCTAGGAGAGAATGGGATTCTCTCCCAATGGACTCCTCCAGGAACACCACAGCATAATGGTGTGTCTGAAAGGAGGAATCAGACTCTGTTAGACATGGTCCGATCCATGATGGGTTTTGCTAGCTTGCCGATATCCTTCTGGGGATATGTACTCAAATCGGCCTGTTATCTGTTAAATAGGATTCCAAGTAAGTCTGTAATTAAGACTCCATATGAGATATGGACGGGACGTAAGCCAGCACTTTCACACCTTAGGGTCTGGGGGTGCCCGGCCTATGTCAAACGATTAGTCACAGACAAACTTGGACCTAGGTCTGACAAATGCTCATTCATAGGGTACCCCAAAGAGACAAAAAGATATTTTTTCTACCATGCTGATGAACAAAAGGTGTTCGTCAGCCTTAAGGCAATCTTTTTAGAAAAGGAGTTCCTTGGTGAAGGAACCATTGCCTCTAAGGTTGAACTTGATGAAGTTCAACAGGTAGAAGGACCGACACCAATAGCTGAACCTGAGTCGGATATGATTAGATCAGATCCGGAGCCCAATATACCTGCACCATTAAGGCGATCCGGTAGAGTACCGCATCAGCCGGACAGATACTACGGTTTCTTGGTCCGGGATGGTGATCCCATCGAACTTGATGAGAATAATGAGGATCCGATCACCTATATGGATGCTATGCAGAGACCTGATTATGAGAAATGGCTTGAAGCCATGAAATCCGAAATGGAGTCCATGAAGGTCAACGATGTATGGACATTGGTTGACCCACCTGAAGGGGTTAAACCCATTGGGTGTAAATGGGTCTTCAAAAGGAAGAGGGGCGCAGACGGAAAGGTGGAGACCTATAAAACCCGTCTGGTCGCCAAGGGGTATCGTCAACGTTATGGTATTGACTATGACGAGATGTTTTTCCCTGTGGCAATGCTCAAATCCATTCGGATAATACTTGCAATAGCTGCCCATCTGGATTATGAGATCTGGCAAATGGATGTAAAGACAGCCTTCCTGAATGGAGAGCTGACCGAAGAGGTGTATATGATACAACCTGAGGGGTTTACATCCACAGATGAGTCTAAGGTGTGCAAGCTTCAGAGATCCATTTATGGATTGAAGCAAGCTTCTCGGAGTTGGAACATGCATTTTGATAAGGTGATCAAAATGTATGGCTTTATTAAGAATGGAGAAGAGCCCTGCATCTATAAATGGGCAAATGGTCCAGTTGTGGTATTCCTTGTCTTGTACGTGGATGACATTCTCTTAATCGAGAATGACATCCCTGCACTACAGGGAATAAAAGTTTGGTTGTCATCACAGTTCTCCATGAAGGACTTGGGTGAAGCATCCTACATCCTAGAGATGAAGATCTATAGGGATAGATCTAAAAGGATGCTTGGGCTATCCCAGTCCATGTACATAGACACTGTGTTGAAGAGGTTCAGCATTGAGAATTCCAAGAAGGGCTATCTACCGATAGGCCAAGGAATTTCTCTCTCTAAGAAGGATTGTCCGACAACTCCTGAAGAGAGAGAGCGTATGAGTAGAATCCCATATGCTTCAGCCATGGGATCTATCATGTACGCCATGACATGTACAAGATCAGATGTGGCATACTCACTAGGAGTAGTGAGTAGATACCAATCTGATCCTGGAGAAAACCACTGGAAAGTGGTTAAAGCCATCCTTAAGTATTTGAGAAATACTAAGGACCAATGGTTGGTTTATGGTGAGTCAGATCTGAAACTTGTGGGGTTCACAGACTCCAGCTTTCAATCTGACCATGATGATAGCAGGAGTGTGTCGGGTTATATCTTTACTCTGAATGGTGGAGCAATCTGTTGGAAGAGTTCCAAGCAGCATACTGTGGCGGACTCTGTTTGTGAAGCGGAGTACATCGCAGCATCGGATGCCGCGAAGGAAGCTGTGTGGCTGAGGAAATTCATCAATGAGCTTGGAGTAGCATCCTCCTTCGATGGTCCAGTCCTGCTCTACTACGACAGCACTGGTACCATAGCTCAGGTGAAGGAACCCAAAGCACATCAGTGGATGAAGCACATCTTGCACCGCTTCCACCTGGTCCGAGAGATCGTGGATCGAGGTGACGTCGACCTTCAGAAGATCGACTGAAAGGAGAACCTAGCCGACCCCTTCACTAGAGCCCTAGCAATAAAGGAGTTCGACAACCACAAGTCGAAGATGGGTATTAGATACTGTGCCGAGTGGCTTTAGGACAAGTGGGAGTTGTTGGGAAATGTGTCCCAAAAAGCCAATCGTCAAGCTGTTGACGGTTGAGCAACCAAGTATTGTAATTGATTTGTTAATAAATAAAATATATTTGGCATTTTCATCATAAGCTTTCATCTTCTAATGAACTCCGTTGTTATGATGAAGTCCTTAGGACTATTTAAGTTCGATAAAGAGAGGATTTATCGATTAGTCCTTAAAACTGTTCACGACCAAATGATAGGCTGTTAATAACGACGACAGCTTCTATCGAGCATAGGTCGCTGTAGGCCATATGGGTTGGTTATCCTCTTAACCAAGGAGTGTGGAGACACTGGTATGGCATACAGGTGAGATGTAAGGGTACATCGTCATTGAACGTGACCAACTCCAGAGTATTCTGCTGTCGAGAATGTCTCTGATGGGATATAGGTATAAGTGTCCCTTAGACTTGAGATCACCTCAGTGACTTGCAAGCAACTCACTGTGCTTTGGTACTGGACTAACTGAATTTCTAATTCAGGGACGGAAGGCTTCTGGGCACAGTCAAGTACTTGCGAAGTCAGAGTGTGATCGAGATGGGATTGACCACTCCAAGAGTTGGAGAAGAATGAGTCGCTGTATTTCAATTTAGCAAAACCTTGGCCAGGGTAATCCATCAGATGGATTTGATATTTTGAAATACAATGTGGACAACCTGATCAGAGTTGACAGTTGAGCTCTGGGGTGTCCTATGATCATTTTGGTCAAGGGGATGAATTATATGAAAACTATATCCGCATGGGTTCTAAGGATGTTGTTCTACACATTCGACCTATCCGGACGTCGGGTATCATTGCTAGATGGTCACTTCGATTGGTATAGGAATTTATTTCTATGCTACCGGCTTAGGTTCGGACCTATGAGGTCACACACATTAGAGTTCATGATCCGATCGGATGGTTGATCAACGATTAAGAATCATTATAGGGTTAAATAATCAATACGATTGACATTTAACCCAGTGCAAGTGTTGCAGGAGGATCGATTAGCAATTCGATTGCTAATTAGCTTAATTTGATTAAGCCAATGGGCTGAGATTAAGTATAATTAAATATAGTTTAATTAGATTTGGTTTGGGCTTGATTGGATCAAGTCCAATTGGTTTATTGGATAAGCCAAGTGCAAGGAAAGACTAGTCCTAGTTCAACTAGGACTTGGGTCAATCTAATTTCTAATTTGATTAGAAAATTAAATCAGATTTAAATCTAATTTAATCTGATTAAATTAGGTTCTTAATTAGGTTAAGACCTATTTTAATTGGGTTGATCTAATTTTAATTTGATTTGATTTGGGAAACCAAATTAAAACAAGTCATGAGACAGAATCCTAGTAGGACTAGGATTCCACCTTGCACCACATAAACCTTCTACACGCCCTCTCTCTTATTCAACGCCAATCTCCACTTATTTTGTGCGACAAAAGCCCTCTCTCAGATCTCTCCCACGTTCACAAAAGGTCTCCTCTCTTTTTTCTTACATGGAAGGTGATTTGGATCAAATCTAAAAGGAATAAGTTTGGATTTCGAATTCTATGAGATAGAGTTTTAGAAATCCAAAACTCTTTCAATTTTGCACCGAATTTATCCAAATTTTTTTTGGAATTTTTGTGGCTTTTAGGGTTTACATTGTGCACCCTTTTCTGTTGATCCATACATGAAAATATGAAGGAGGTGCTCAAGAGTTGGGCGTCCCTTTACTTGCCATGTTTGAATAAGCCTTGACTAGGTGTTTGACCTAGACAAGGACTCTATCATATCTCTCTATATAAGACGAGTTTCTTCATGAAATTTGAAGTGGAGATAGTTTTTTTAGAGGCCTTTCTGCCATCCAAAAATCAGAGATAAATACCTTTGGGTCGTGAAGATATAAAAGACGCAAGTTTGGGTGTCTAGAGAGAAAAACGTGAAGAAGAAGAGGGTCTTCTTCTAGGGTTTTTATTTTCATATCTTTCCTCCTTCCATCTTGAGTTTCCTGAGAGCATCTCAGATCTGAAACTCCTCCTTCTACTTTCCATCTTTGGAAGAGTCCAAATCAAGAAGAAGGAGGCGCCTGATCAACCATCAAAGAAGGATCAGCGCAGTACTAGCATACTGTGCTGATTTCCTGAAGCAGGACTTCTGATCGAGATTCGTGGGCTCGTGTGGATGACTCCTAGAGGCCGGACGCATGTGTGGCTTGCAACATCATCTTTAAGCCCGGATCAGCGAGGTTAGAGCGTCTAACTTGCAAGGTAATAGATCTGATCTATTATTTAATACATACATTAGATGTAGCTAGTATAGAAACATGTTGATATGATCAACATGTAGTTCATACTATATTTATATATATTTTAATTTTTGATTTAATGCTATGTAATAATCATGTAATAGGATCTTAGATCTAGGGATTTTCTGATCTTAAAAAATAAATTTTGATTTATTTTAGTCTTCCGCTGTATGATCTTGAAAAAGTTTCAAGATCTAACCCTGAAACCCTAGATCTGGTTCCTTCACTGTAACCGTCTGGTAGTGGGCCGCCCAGAGTCAGGAGGAATTTATTGCGGAGGGTAGTGGAGTGGGATCGTGGCTATCGCCGTGGCTCGCCACGTGGAATCAGTTGCGGAGACTGGAGCGGCGTCTGCTGTCGTGACTCGTCAGGGAGTGGGGGATTCGCACAGAATCTGCCGTAGGGAGTGGAGCAGGGTCATGGCCGTTAATGCGGCCTGTCAGGGAGTAATGGGGCTACGCAGGGTCCGCCGTAGAGAGTGGAGCAGTGGTGTCCGTTACTGTGGCTTGTCAGGGGATCCAGACTTGTTGGCCGAAGCTCGGTTGGAGTCGGTAGCGAGGCTCGGCACCCGTAGGAGTTTGGACGAGGTCTTCTTTGCTGCAGAGACTGTGGACGGAGCCCAGCTCCCATAGGAGTCCGGGCGGAGTCTTCCTTGCTGTAGAAACTCGCGGACGGAGCCCGGCTCCCATAGGAGTCCGGGCGCAGTCTTCCTTGCTGTAGAACTCGCAGACGGAGCCCGGCTCCCATAGGAGTCCGGGCGAAGTCTCCCTTACTGCAGAACTCGCAGACGGAGCCCGGCTCCCGTAGGAGTCCGGGCGAAGTCTTCCTTGCTGTAGAACTCGCGGA
The DNA here is from genome assembly GCF_000442705.2 of Elaeis guineensis. Taxonomy (NCBI): domain Eukaryota; kingdom Viridiplantae; phylum Streptophyta; class Magnoliopsida; order Arecales; family Arecaceae; genus Elaeis; species Elaeis guineensis. Next base: position 49,114,143 of record NC_026007.2, on the reverse strand, counting down.
CGGAGCCCGGCTCCCGTAGGAGTCCGGACGAAGTCTTCCTTGCTGTAGAACTCGTGGACGGAGCCCGGCTCCCGTAGGAGTCCGGGCGAAGTCTTCCTTGCTGTAAAACTCGTGGATGGAGCCCGGCTCCCGTAGGAGTCCGGGCGAAGTCTTCCTTGCTGTAGAACTCGCGGACGGAGCCCGGCTCCCGTAGGAGTCCGGGAGAAGTCTTCCTTGCTGTAGAACTCGCGGACGGAGCCCGGCTCCCGTAGGAGTCCGGGCGAAGTCTTCCTTGCTGTAGAACTCGTGGACGGAGCCCGACTCCCGTAGGAGTCCGGGCGGAGTGACGAGAGTTCACCAACAGTTGTTGAAAAATGGAAGAGACTCGCGAGGGTCTACCCCTCCAAGAACTTCGGCCGAGGGTATTTTATGCCCAACAAACATGATATCTATAATTAAACATCAATTAATCATAAATCATGCAACATCAATTTATTAACATATAGCATGAACCTGGTGTATGTGTGTATAATATACACAATCATGCAGCTACAATTATAAATATGATTTTTTATAATCATGTAAATGATTGTGTTAAAGAACTCTTACCTACGATTGAATGCAATGGTACAAATCTACATCAGAACTCATGAATCAGTGTGCTTTATACTCTAATCAAAACCTTCTTCTATAGATGACTTCTCCTATATTGAATCAACCCAAACACCAAAGAAAAATCATATAACAATTATTAGAAATTTAGAACTTCTATTGAAGTCTAGTGGGGTCAATTTCTAGGTCCCTTGAATCCCCATTTTTTTATTAATCCCTCAACCTAATTAGTGAGAAAGGAGCTAAGAGAGAATGGAGGAGGAAAGAGAGAGAAGAGAGATAGCTCTCTCTCTCTCTCTCTCTCTCTCTCTCTCTCTTATTATTATTTCTTCCTTAAAATAGAATTCTCCTCCCCCAATTTTCCTCTTCTCCTCACCATGGTGGATTGGAACACAGGCTGGTGGCCAACAGCAATACTCAATGCCGAAGAGGAGATGACCCCAGTAGTGGCCATAGACGCCGATGGTTGGAAAAATCAAATTTGAAATAGGGGAGGTCTTGCTCCATCACAAATCTAGCAGTCAATCGGTCTAAACTATTCTTCTGACGGCATAAAAATCAAAATATAATGAAAAGAGAGATTTGAGATCTCTTACCTCAATTTTCAGTAATGAATCGACGATGGCTCGTCGTGTATGCTCCATGAAAAATCAAGATGTTGATTGAATTTTAGGGTGAGATGATTAGAGGTTGGAGGATACATGCAAACATAATTTTTAACTATTTGTAAGATAACTATTTATACATGCAAACATAATTTTTAACTCAGTATATAGCCCAGATATTTTAAATAATGTATGAGCAACTATAATGGAACCATAATATGTGAAACATTTATTGCATTCAAGTTGAGGTTGAGTTGCATAAAATCTCTAAATCATTAACGGGTTAAAGCTCGCAGGATAAGGAAATGTAACAACCATTGGTTTCGCCGTACTGCTTATCGAGACTAACATTAATGGGCGCTAGTGGTAAAGCTTCATCCAAAGCACACTGTTGGATCAGAGGACATCATTCAATTTCCCTAGCTTTCTAGTCAAACATCTGAGTCACTATATTTTCCACGTATGTGATGTCCCAGCCAATGGTATTACAACGGATCAATTACTCCCTGAACGTTACATCTTGTGTCCTCCCCGTAGGTGCAGCAGTAAGACTAAATATGGATGTCCAAGTTTTAACACTAAATATGCCCACTTTTGCCAATGCATAAGGTCTTACAGGGATGTCTGAATAAGTGAATCATAACAGTGATATGGGATTCAATAATTGCTATCATCTTAGTCTCTGGTTGCCCAAAAAAAAAAAGTATGTAACCTGTGCATAAGAAAGTATGGGACCTGTTGGCCACAATAGTTCATCATGAAGCTGTTGGCCCTTGCACTTTGTGTCCATGTACTTCATCTACATGCAACAGCAAAATTAAGTTTTGATAGTCAGGCTACTAATGTACCTCATTGGAATTTAGTACACAATAAAAGTGATATGTGCCCTTTTTTCCATTGCTTAAGGAGGCGTATTAAGAATGGGATCATATTAATAAAATAAAGTGGACTGTTGCCACCAGTCTCAACAATGATTATGCAAGAAAACCGATCACATTGCATAGGCATCGACAACTGACGATTTTAACAAAAACAAGCACATCTCTTTTCAATTGAATGAACCACAAACTCCCACCGCATGGATAATATGTATGTTTGTTGACACCAGCAATTCTACATACCTAGTAGATCACGTTAGTTCTAAATATGTTTCGTTCTATACAGTTTAAGAAACGACCAAGGACCTTAACAAGTCAGAGCTACTGGGCTCAGCTTTGCATTGGGGCATGATCATTTGTAAGAAATCTTGTAACAGGAACACATATCTCAGATGTCATTTTGGCTTGACATGCAAACAAAGCAGATGATTATGAGTGATATATCAACAAAAAAATGTCATATTTCTTAAATGAGAAGTCCTCAAGCCTTGATATAGCATTTTCCACAATTTTCACCATAAATATTCTATTGGCAGCATAACTGCCTATCCATTCCATGTCTTGAATGAATACTGAACCATGGAATTCTTTCCTTTTTTTCAAAGAAAAAACAAACTGGTGATTTCTGTTTTTCAGAATTAAGCGTATAAATTTTGAATAGAATATACTGAGGAAGATATAAAATTTGCAACCTTTGTTTCCTTTCATGACTGGAACAGAGGAATAATGCTCTTTGAAGGTTTCGATATCTTGTTGATGAAACATAGCACAAAACTGCCACACAAATTACAGTGTCGAAGCTTTTGAGATTTCCTTGGTTGATGCAGTTAGGTGAATTAGGTGATTAAAATAGAAACAACAATGACTGAAGCTAATGTTAGGAGGGGGAAAAATTAAAAGGGGAATTAAAAGTTTGAACTCTGGACTATAAGCAACAATGAATTGCAATTTAGATTAATTCTTCTGGAAAAGATATAGAGTGAATCATGATACTCGGTAGTTGGAACTGTAAAAGAATATCAAGATGAGTTAGATTCTTATCTATATACTGCCCTGAGAATTTTCCTACAGTTGAGTGGCAGAGGCACGAGTTTTGCATAGATCAACAACCTACAAATATAACAAAAAAGACTGCTTAGAATGCAGAATTTTTGCACGATGGAAAAAAAAAAAGATAATGTACTGTCAAGACTTGATTAAGCTATATAAGAATGTACGATACAGGAAGTGATAGAGAGCAGCATTTTACCGTGTCTTTTGCGTTGCGGCTGGATTTGATAGTTAGATAATAGAAAAAGATTTTATTTTCAGTTATTATCAGAAACTTATGATTGACTACCAGGAGAGGTAACTTTGTGGAGACAATGGAGTTTATGCAGAGCACACTGCAATTGTTGGACAGGTATGCTAGGACGGTGACGTGTGCCATATATCCAACTTATGGGAGGATTATTCCAAGCTAGGGTCTCTTAGCGGTACTCAAAGATAAATTTATTATCGATAAGGAATATATATCGTGGTGCATGTTAATTTTTGATGATATACTGTTTCCTAATGACATGACAACAATTAAATACTAAGTGTGGAATTGTGGATGGAATTGTGGAGGGCAACCTTAGTGCAGCTGGGGTCCATAAATGATGCTCCATAACTAGAACACTTATGATTTGTTTTGCCCTCATAGATCTTTTATAGAAAAGAAGAAACAAAAAACAAGAAATATTTGACGTAATTAGAGTTGGGTAAATGAAGCAGAAAGACGTAGTTGCTAGGCTTTTAAGCAATTTATGCATATCTTGGTAACTTGAGGGAATTTTGTGAAAAAACAGTAACACCTAGAATGTTGTATGAACATTGTGTAATCAATTGAGTGAAATGAACAAGATGAAAATATCGGGGACTGATATTGAGATGGTTCTGTGGCAAACTCTAATGAAAGCGAGGGACGAACGTACTAGAGATTTGGGAGTTGTGCCTGTTGCGGCTTTGTTCCGGTGGATAGTCGGTAGTCGGTTTGAAGCTGACTAGGAGTTGCGCCTATCAGTTGACGGTGGGATTGCCGAAGAATGATGTGTCAACATCGAAAAAGGTGCGTACAGTCAAAATCAAGATGAAGGACGATGATAGAGTTTAGAGTAAGATGGTGCTGGGCTTCGCTCAATGCCAAAAAAGGAAAATCTGCAAAATAAGTCCCGTCGGAGGTGGCTCTGGCAAAGATCCTCTGACTCTCAAGTTAGTAAAATGGCTAAAAAAAAAAAGAGTGACAAAGTCTCTGAATTTTGAGATAATGCATCTATCATACCTGGAGAGGTCTCCGCTTACCTCTATTTATAAAGAGAGCAAAATGAATGATGAGAGGACAGGCGATCATGTTGATCATGTCCTATCATACGGTATCGCATGGTGTCGTGTGGACATCTTTAAATGCTGACAGCGAGCATGCCTTCTATTCGGCACGCTCGTGGCGGCAGACGCAATCGGACATGGGGCATCATAAATGACCCAACAGGTGCATTTAATGAGATCGTAGTATCCCATCACGATGCGCAACTAACCAATTAGGATATGGTGTCTGAGTGATATGACCTTGATATGGCCTGTCAGAATTGTATGATGGCCACATTTGATGCTCAGTTAGTCGGTAGAGATCCATATCATTGGAGTCGGCAAGTTGGGATTACCAAGGTGCCTTATCTTCGTTTGGTGTAGTTGGCTATTAACCAACCATTAAGTCGGTTACAGGTCGAGTACTACTGGGGGGAGCTTTGTATATCCGAGCCGGATTGATTGTCGATTAGTCAGTACAATTTTCTTAGTCGACTCAGAGACGAAAAGACAGGATAGTTGGCTAAGTGATGGAGATCTACCACAACACTTGCTCCCCCAACTCCAAAGTCCGACTTAGCAGCTAGTTGGGCGAGAGGAGTTCGTCTTCGAACCATCACAAGTTGCTTTAGCTAACTGCCACTCAACTGATGCTTCGTGGGGTGGACCGTCGTCTTGTCTTTTCATGCAGCGGCACCATCCCATCGCAGATTGCGCAACAATAAATACCATGAAACTCGAGATGATCTTCCATATAAATGATAGGAGATCAGCTGGCAGGGCAATAATGAACATGCATATCTGAGTCATCTGTGTGTCAGCTGCCTATTGATCTGGTCTGTGATCACGCAAATTGAGCTTACTCGGTAAGATCTAAATGGTGGTGTGCCGAATGGACATTGAAAGGACCAACCAAGATTGCCACCACGTGTCATGATCTTTGGGTTAGGTGTGGTATTCAAAATGTCGATCCTGACCGTTGAGGCAATTTATATATAAGGGTTGATCAAGTCTTCTCAGGTCAACCACAACTTGGAGGACCAGGTCTAGACCGCTTGTGCACGGGCCGAAGTTTTCGATGAGCTCCTCCAAGCTATTGAGGAGTGGGATAGAAAGAGCAGACAGAAGATTTCTCTACTAGAGGCTGAGTTGGCAAGTCTGACGGCCCAACAGAGAAATGAAAAGGAGTTCGAGAAGCTGAAGGCCGACTATCAATAGAAGATGGAGTCGGCTGAGAGTGCCCTCATCGAGGAGAAGAAAAGGGTGCGAAAGGCAGAGAAGGCTATCAAGGAGATCGAGAAGACCGCCGCCAAACTTTAAGAGAAATTGATGACGACAAAAATTCAGACTCAGAAAGCTGCTTCACGAGTCAAAAGAGTACGAGGATGAGCTCGCCGATGCCGGTGAGGATGCATTTTAGCTCGATTTTATGGAGTGCAAGAAGTAGAGTCACCACCTCGTGTCCAAGGTGGACCTAAGCTCCATTCAGCCCGGCAAGGAATCGGATGAGTCGCCAGATAAAGATGCAGAGGCCGAAGAGGACCATCCCCAACTGACCACTTGAATACCTCATGTACTCTTCTCCGTATCTATAATGAACTTCTCCAAAATAAAATAAAATCTTCTTTTCCCCTCTTTTTATGAATTGTCTGACTCCTTTCTTGTGTATGCCTCTTTTTTTTTACTTTCTTGGCAATCTTTTCATCAAATTGACTAAGTAATGAAGTCAGTAATAATGCAATGCACTCAATTGAAAATAACAGACCGACTAAATCATAACCGAACTAATAGATTCGATAGAATTTTCTAAATCTTGTTATCGATAATAAAATAAAATAGTCTGTAGGAAGCGACGAACCGAATAGATTGTAGCTGAATTAATTGAACTTGAGAAAATTCTTTTAGTCATGTAGTTGACTCTCCCAAGTGGACTCGGCCAAAGTGAATTCGTAATCGTAAATCATTCATCGTAGATTGTCCCATTAAGTAGGAACTTGTAGGCGATTTTTGTTTAGGACCGATAAATCCATGGCTGGTCAGTGTTGAGCCGACTTAACATAATTTATTTTTGTTGGATCATATGACGAACTACAACTCTTATGCTTGTGACTTTCGACCGTTGCGAGTATGGTGGTAGTTGTCGGATCATGCAGCTCCAGTAATCGAATTTTAGCCGATTAATGCAATGATTTTGCCTAAGTCTCATGTTCAACCTGACATTATAGCTTTGGTGGGCGCTCTTATGGTTAAGCGACCCACCCGTTGTTAAGAACGGGCCCACTCCCAACTTCATTAGCAGGGTATGAGCTGACTAGCACTTCATCGGGTATGAGCCAATGAGGGAGTGGTTGTATTATAGTTTGTCGAGAATTTGAATTGTAAGGCACATAATTTGCAGAAAGAAAGATCTTTTTGTTTGACAAAGGTATTCTTATTAATAATACATTCGCAGGTTTTCGGTGTTCTAGATTCAAGGAATCTCGGTGCTATCCAAGTTCTCAATTTTGTATGCCCCTGGTCGTAGGACTGTCAAGACTCTGTAGTGACCTTTCCAATTTAAAGACAACTTTTCTTGCTCAGTGGGATTAGAAATTTCTGCTCTTCTTAGGACTAAGTCTCTTACTTGAAAGATTTTTAGCTTGACTCGAGAGTTGTAATATTGAACTATCTTTTGTTGGTAGGAGATCATTCTTAGTCGAGCTTGTTCCCGAGTTTCTTCAAGCAAATCTAAGTCTTCTTGTCTCTAATCCAAGTTGGTTGATTCGTTGTAGTATTCCACTCGAGTTGAAGGTAGGCCACTTTCAATTGGAATTATGGCTTTGATTCCAAATGCCAACATGAACAGATTTCTTCGATCAAAATCCGAGAAGTTGTTCGACAAGATCATAGGATACTGTGAAGCTCGTCGGCCCAACTTCCTTTAGCTTGACCAATTTTGATCTTTAGGCCTTGAAGAATCGTCTTATTGGTCACCTCAGTTTCTCCATTGGATTGAGGATGCCCGATTGAAGTGAGCTTGTGGATTATATGATACTTCACATAGAACTCTTCAAATTTGATATTATTGAATTGTCGGCTGTTGTCGATGATAATTGCCTGGGACAAACCGAATCGACAGATGACAGATTTTTACAGAAAGCTAGTAGTCTTCTGTTCTGTTATCTGTGCCAATGGTTCGACTTCGACTCACTTAGTAAAGTAGTCGATGCTACTATGAAAAATTTTCTTTATCCACTGGTAGGCAAAAATGGATCGAGTAGGTCCACACCCCATTGGTCGAATGGCCAAAGTACCGAGATGGCTAGATGGGAGCTTCTGAATGTTAGTGAACTTTTGACATTGGTCTCACTTCTACACCAAATCATATGCATCTTTCTACATAGTTGGCCAGTAATATCCTTGTCGGAGGATTTTGTAGGACAGTGACTTGCCCCATAAGTGGTTGCCACAAATGCTTTCATACACCTCCTGAGGGTGTAGTCAGCCTCAAAAGGTTGAAGACACTTGAGCAGAGGTAGAAATGCTGACCTTCTATAAAGTTGATTATCAATGATTACTATCGAGTTGCCAACTTTTTTACTCAGTGCATCTCAGCAGGATCAATCGGCAAGGCTCCGTTCGTCAAGAAATCGATGAACAGGTCAATCCAACTCTGCTCTTGCTGACTTCAACTTGACAGATTTTGCTTCCGAGTCAATGCTCGGACTCTCGAGATGCTCAATGAAGATTTTTCTAAGATCTCTGTAACCAAAAGTGATGAGATGGGATAGAGAGTCAGCTCGGACATTCTCAGAGCAAGGGATGTGAGAATTTTAAAATAATCAAAATATGATTGTAGAGACTTAAGTCTTTGTAGATATTTGGAGAGAATAGGATCTCGAGCCACATGTTCTCCTTGGTTGTTTGGTGATGAGTTGCAAATCGATGAATATCCGTAGGTGCTTGACACCAAGATTCTTAGCAATCTTAAGTTTGACTATTAGGGCCTCATACTCTGCTTGATTGTTTAAAGACTTAAAGTCGAATCGAAGAGCATATTTGGTCACCATCCCGTCAATATTAGTCAAAATCAGACCCACGCCACATCCTTGAGCATTTAAAGCTCCATCAACGTGCAAAATCCAGGCGGGCTGTTGAGTGTTCTCCGAGAAGTTGCCTTTGACTTGATCATTATTCATCGGGTTACACTCGACAATGAAGTCGGCAAAAATCTGAGATTTTATTGATGTTCTTGGGATAAAAAAAGGTCAAACTCGATGAGCTCGACCGTCCACTTTTCCATTGTCCCTGAGGTATCTGATCTGTGAAGTATAGACCTTAAGGAGAGGTCAGTGAGAACTTTTATTGAATGGGTCTGAAACTAGGACCGTAACCACCGAATAGTAGTCACGATTGCAAAGATGACCTTCTTAATCCTAGAATATCTTATTTTGGTGTCACACAGTGCTCGGCTTATATAGTAGATGAGTCTTTATGCTTTATCTTCTTCTCGGACCAACATCGAGCTGATGGCTTCAGAAGTGGTTGCCACATACATGAGTAATTCATCGTCGATGCTGGGTTTCATCAAAAGTGAAGGAGAGCTGAAATATTACTTCAACTTATTGAAAGATTTTTGACACTCTTCCATCCACCTGAAGTCTTTCATTTGCCTGAGGATCTTAAAGAAAGGGAGGCACCGTTTCGCAGACTTAGAGATAAATCGATTTAAGGATGCAATTCGTCCTATCTTTTCAAGAATTAGGAGGTTTCATGTCAAGAACCATCTTGATCTTTTCAGGATTGGCCTCGATGCCTCTCTTTGTCACCATAAAATCGAGAAATTTTTTCGGCATGATGCCAAAGGCCCACTTAATCGGATTTAGCTTTATCCGGTGCTTCCTTAGGGTGTCGAAAGCTTCGGCCAAGTCACTGATGTGGAGGGTAGCTTCAGTACTTTTCACGAGCATGTCGTTGATGTAAACCTTCATATTACATCTGATTTGACCTTTAAAGACTTTATTGACTAGTCTCTGATATGTTGCTCTAATGTTCTTGAGGTCAGAGGGCATAACTTTGTAGCAGCATAAATCTTTCTCGATGATAAATGTCATCTTTTTCTCATCCTCGGATGCCATCTGGATTTGATTGAAGCTGGAGAAGGTATCCATAAAGCTGAGTAGCTGATGTTTGAATGTCACATCAACTGACTGATCTATTTGGAGAAGAGAAAAGCTGTCCTTGGGATAGACTTTATTCAAGTCAGTGTAGTCGATATAGATCTATCATTTATCATTTGCTTTCTTGATCATAACCACATTCGCAAGACAACCCAGATAGGTTGTCTCATAGATGAAGCCAGCTGTCAATAGGTTGTCAACGTCTTCATTAATGGCCTTCTATCACTCTAGAGCAAAGCTTCTCTTCTTTTGTCTCACCAGCTTGTGGTTGGGATCAATATTTAGTCGGTAGATAATAATTTCTGGAGGGATGCCTGACATGTCTGAGGTAGACCAAGCGAAGACGTTGGCATTTCTTCTTAGAAAATCGATCAACTCCTCTTGCCATTGCTTGCTCAATGAGGATCCAATTTGAATGGTTTTAGTCGGATCTCCACCATATAGAGAAACTAAGATGAGATGTTTTGTGGGTTCTTCTCGATTTTCAATTTTTTTCTGATCCAGCCCGTCATCGATGAGAAGAGTTTCAACTAATTTTTTTTATTGATAGTGGTTAAATAGCATTGTCGGGCCAACTGTTGGTCTCCTCGCATCTCACCGGATCCATTTCTTATCGAAAAGCATACGAGCAGATGATAAGTTGAGATGACCACTCGAAATACGTTCGATCCAGACCACCCCAGAATGATGTTGTAAACGAATGAGACTCAGACTATGAAAAAGTTGAGGTGAACAGTTGATTGCCAAGGTGGTTGCCTAGCCATGATAGGAGTTTGATCTCACCCTCCACTTTGATGAGTCACCTATAAACCCATCTAAAGAAACATTAACATATTTAAGAAGTTTAGCAGAAAGCCGTCGCATCCAAAAGAAACAATCATAAAAAATCACATCTGAGGAACTTCATTATCGACAAGATATCTTTTAATATTTTAATTAGCAATTGTCATTGATACGACTATGGCATCATTGTGAGGAGTCTGGACTCTTGAAAGATTTGCTTCAATAAAAATGATGTCATTGTCAAAGTGGTGGTGCTTGGAAGTGCTTCTGCGATCATCTACCCCCCGAAGTCGTGGTCCCATCAAGATCATGTTGATCACATCTATCATTGGTGGGATGTGAGCCTGCTCTTCAGGTTTCAAATGAGGTAGATCAGAAGGTAGCTATGTAGGGTGCTCCTGCACATACTTCCTAAGATATCCCTGCCTTATCAGGTTCTCAATGTCGTTCTTCAGCTGGTGGCACTCCTCTGTGTCATGTCTATGGTCACGATGGAAATGACAGTAGTACTTTCGATCACAAGATTTCATCCTTATTGGTGGGGGTCGATGAAGGAACCTTTCTCCTTCTATTTCCATCAGATTCTATGATCGAGAAGCAATCAGAGGAGTGTAGGAGTCATACCTGCCCATAAAGTTTTTGAGCTTCTGGCTTAGTCAGGAAGGTGGAGACTCATTCTCGACACAGATCCCATTGGGCTCCCTAGAGCCTCCTCCCTTCCTTGCCTACTTCTTCTGGCCCTTTTCCTCAAACTGGCATCGGTCAGTCGTGGTTTCCTCGATATGGATGTACTTCTGTGCATGCTCGAAGAGTTTAGCATAGGACCGAGGAAGCATCTTGTACAGAGAATAGGTGAACTTAGAGTTCTGGAGTCCTCACTTCATTGCCGCAATGGCCGTTGCCTCATCGAGGTCCTTGACCTCCAGGGTGGCGGTGTTGAAACATACCATAAACTCTCACAAAGATTTTCTATCCTACTGGAGAACAGAGAAAAGGCTGTTAGTAGTTCTGGATACTATTCGATTTGTGCCAAAGTGTGTCATGAATAGCTGCTCGAATTGTTCAAAAGGATTGATGCTTTTCGGCTGTAGCTTCGAGTACCACGCCCGTATGATTTTCAGAGCATAACTGGGAAAGCAATACAAAGGAGAGCGTCAGATGTCCCTTATAGAAGCATGAGGACTTTATAGTTCTCAAGATGATTGAGTGGGTCTATGAAGCCGTCGTATAGCTCGATTTATGATATTTTGAACCGACTAAGAACTGGCTCATCGAGGATCCATCTTGAGAAAGATAGATTCGTACTGATGCCAAATTCATTGATCGGATCACAATGGTTGGTTTGGAGCCATTCTAGGTGGCAATCTATCTCTTTTAATTTTTGGTTGTACTCGTCCAGCTGTTGTTGCGACACATCAGGATATCGCGAGTAGCCTGGAGTAGAGCCTTTTTCAAAAGAAGAAGATCTCGATGAGGACCGTAGCCTCTTCCCCTTGTACTGAGTTCGTTGAGGGAAACATGGGGACCACGATCATCAGAATCGACATGCGAAGCACATCGAGACTTCGAACATGGTGGCCATCGGGCAAGCGGAGAACTCGCTCAACGAAAATGCTGCATAGAGTGGTGGGTTAGAGATTGTGGTTGGTGGCTGCACCTGGAAGGTGCATCACACACTGCGACCTCTCCTAGCTATTGTTGTTGTTGGAGACCTTGAACAGTCTCCATCAGACTTTTCACCTACTGCACGAGGACAGCAAATCCAAGATCTATCACCACCGATAGTCATGAAGCACTTGGCTCTCCACGGGTTGTCAGAGGTGCGTCATGCCGCGATGAGCATCAAACTAAACTAGCAGAGACATTCTATGCCCTTGTCTTGGCCATGGAGGTTCTTGAGAGAGCCTCCCCCTTCCTAGCATGCCAAACTATTGCGGTCTTGCTTCGATGGGTAGTCGGTAGTTAGTTTGAAGCCAACTAGGAGTTGTGCCTGTCAGTTGGTGGTGGGATTGCCAAAGAATGATATGTCAACATCGGAAAAGGTGCGCACAGTCAAGGTCAAGATGAAGGGTGATGATAGAGTTTAGAGTGAGATGGTGCTGGGCTCCACTCGATGCCAAAAAAAGAAGATCTGCAAAACAAATCTCACTGGAAGTGGCTCTGACGAAGATCTTTCGATGTTCAAGTTAGAAAAATAGCTCAAAAGGAAAGAGTGACAGAGTCTCTGGATTTTGAGATATTATATCTATCATCTCTGGAGGGGTTCCCACTTACCTCTACTTATAGAGGGAGCAAAATGAATAATGAAAGGACAGGGCATCGTATGGTGCCATGTGGGCATCTTTAAATACCGACGGCGAGCGTGTCTTCTATTCGATGTACTCGTGGCGGCGGACGCTATCGGACGTGGGGCATAATAAATGACCCTGCAAGCACATTTAATGAGATCGTAGTATCCCATCACAGCACGTAGCTAGCCGATCAGGGTATAATATTAGAGTGATATGATCTTGATATGGCCTGTCAGAGTTGTATGATGGCTACATTTGGTGCTCAGTTAGTTGGTAGAGGTTTATGTTGTTAGAGTCGGCAAGATGGGATTATCGAGATGCCTTATCTTCATTTAGCGTAGTCGGCTATTAACCAACCATTAAGTCAGTTACATGCCGAGCACCGCTTGGGGGGAGAGCTTTGTATATCCGAGTCGGGTTGATTGTCGGTTAGTCGGTGCAGTTTTCTTAGTCGACTCAGAGACAAGAAGACAGGATAGTTGACTAAGTGATGGGGATCTACCCCAACAGTGCCAATTGAAAACAAATTGATCGGGCAACAATTAAGATGATGTAGACATGTAAAATAAGGATATGATAAGCCAGGTAAATTTAGGTGTTTGAATTGGTAGCATTGGATTTGAATAGAAGAGAATGCTACATTGATCTTGATTGAAAACGTAGAAGAATATGGAAAGACTGTAATATTATGTTTAAGTTGATGTGGGCATGTAGGACGAAGTTACGAGTTGTTTAAGTAGAGGTGCTTGAATTGGAGGATCATGAAACTGATAACTCAAGTTTATGACAAGTATAACAGAAGAACTAAAAGAGGAGTGGATTGTCATTGCAACGTACGTTTGCTGGTTGGCAGCCCTTTCTTCGTTGCATGCATTAGGGACCTAAAATCTGAATTATGATTGAAGTACACCATGCATGTGGTATTCTGCATTATTTGCTTTACCTATGTGATATTTATTTTAAGCTTGCATAGAACAAATAGCATGATTGATTTGTGTCTTTCTTCATCAGTTGCTCCAAAACAAGAGCCCTCTAAGGAAAGCTAGTGATGTGCAAAAATCCACCGGCGTCGGAGAAGCTGAAGTCGAGGGAGTCGCGGTCACCGCCGGGACCTGCAAAGAATGTCTAAACCGGAGTTGGGGGTGCTCCGGCAAGACCCTCCGACGCTCAAGTCAGTTCTCTGCCTCAACAAGAATGGAGTGCTCAAATAGAAATTTTAGCAGAGTTTTGAGATAGAGATTAGAGCTTAGAGAATAACGTATCTGGAGGTCCCCTTTTTATAGGCGGAGGGCGTAACAGATTGACAGTGACGTCTGTAACCGCCTGGTAGTGGGCCGTTCGGGGCTATGAGGAGTTTGTTACAGAGAGTAGTGGAGTGGAGTCGTGGCCATCGCCGTGGCCTGCCACGTGAGCCTGTTGTGGAGAGTAGAGTGATGCCTATTGTCATGACTTGCCAGAGCATGATGGAGCCGCGTGGGATCCGTTACAGGAAGTGGAGCAGAGTCGTGGCCATTATTGTGGCCTACCAGGGAGTCCAGGCCCATCGATCGAAGCTTGGTTGGGGTGTCTGGTGGAGAGGGATAGCTCTCCATCTAAGAGGAGCTCGGATGTTGCTGGCGAGGTTCACCCGCTGGAGGGGTCCGGCTGCTGGAGCCCGTGTGTCGTAGGAGTTCGTTCGGAATCTGTCCACTACAGAAGTTCGGTCGGAGTCTGGTTCCCGTAGAAGTCTAGATGGGGATCATTTGTTGAGGATGCTCGATCGAAGCCTGCTTGCAATAGAAGTTCGGAAGGAATTCGTTCACAATAGAAGCTCAGGTGGAGGCTTACAGTAGAAATCCGACGTGGACCGCTCGTAGTAGAAATTTGAAGTAGACCGCTTGTAGTGGTAGCTCAGAGTAGATCGCTTGTAGTAGAAGCTCGGAGTAGATCGCTTGTGGTGGGGGCTGGGAGCCCTGCCCTTGTAAGAATTCGGATGAGGTCTACCTGCAATAGGAGCTCAGGGCTGAAGTTCGGCTCCCGTAGGAGCTCGGACAAAGTCTACCTGCAGTAGGAGTTCGGGAAAGAAGTCCGACTCCCGTAGGAGCTTGGATGAAATCCAGAAGGCGGTCGACCATCGTAGAAACTTGGATGGAGTCTGTCCGTTGTAGAGATCTGCTATTGGAAAAGTTCGGCCACTGACGAACTGATGAAGTTCTGAAAGAAATTCGGATTGGAGTCAACCGAATCCTGTTGGAAAGATCTGGAAGAGGTCCGGAGAATGGTTGACCCTTGTAGGAGGTCGGCCGATAGTAGAATCCAGAGAGCACTTGGAGCAGCCTGATAGACGACCGAAGAAGCTTATCGCTGGAGAAGCCCGAGAGATGCGGCAGGAGTTCGTCCGTCGGGGAAATCTGGTCGACACTTGTGGAAGAAGCTGTGGGAGTTTATCCGTCAGCAGAACTTGGGAACATTGCGGAAACTCGGCCGTCAGAGAGGTTCGAAAAGATGTCGCCCAAGGTCGGACGTCGGTAGAGTCCCGGGAGGGTCACTCCTGACACAAACTTCGGCTGGGGGGTATTTTATACCCAACACTAGTCCCCCTACTTTCGAGTTCGAGTTTCAAATGAAGGAAGTATAGAAAAATTTTCACAGCCGAAGTTGCTCCCTTGAATCCTGTGCGCGATCGCCCTCAGATATTCTGGCATTTAATGCGCGCGTGCTGGAGTCTTTTCAAATCGGAGCGATCCAAAGAGACTTTTCGGAATTCCCGCTGGAGCGTTGCTCCAGATACAGCACAATGATGGCTCTGCCAGTTGCCAGCCATTTTTAGCCGCCTACTGTGGCGAGTGGGACACGTGACGAATATAGGTCGGCCTGGGGAGATCCGCAATTATTATTACGCCGGATCCCAGGGTCTATTTAAACCCGCCCTTCTTCCCTCGGGAGTTTCATTCTACCTGAAAGTCCTGTTGGTGCCCGTCTTCTTTCTGATAGCTCTGACCTTCCTCGACGTCCGTTTTGGCCCTAGGTGTTCTTCGAGTCATCCCTGTCCCTGCATCTCTGCATCCTTCGGAGCAACTTAGGTTAGTTCCAGAACTTTCGTTCCTTCTCTTGTCATTTAGGTGTTCCTTCTTCTTCATTTTTCTTCTACCGCATTCCACCTGTTTGGTTCCCCACTGTTGGGTATAAAATACCCCCCCAGCCGAAGTTCGTGACAGGAGTGACCCTCGGGGGATCCAACCAACTTCCAACCTCCGACAACGTCTCTTCAAACCTCCCATGTGGCTGAGCCTCCACAACCTCCCAAGTTTTGCCGACGGATAGGACCCCGCCAGCATCGATCAGATTCTTCGCGATGTCCGGACTCCTACGGGAGCCGGACCTCATCCCCGACTCCGACTGCAGGCAGACTTCGTCCGGACTCCTATGGGAGCCGGACTCCGCCCACGACTCCAATTGCGAGTAGACTTCGTCCGAACTCCTACGGGAGCCGGGCTCCGCCCACGACTTCACTTACAGGTAAACTTCGTCTGGACTCCTACGGGAGCCGGACTTCACCCACAACTCCAATTGTGGGTAGACTTCGTCCGGACTCCTACGGGAGCTGGACTTCACCCCTAACTCTAATTGCAGGAAGACTCTGCCCGGACTCCTACGGGAGCCAGATCTCGTCCCCGACTTCGACTGCAGGCAGACTTCATCCGGACTCCTACGGGAGCCGGACTCCGCCCACGACTCCAATTGCGGGCAGACTTCGGTTGGGCTCCTACGGGAGCCAGACTCCGCCCATGACTTCACCTGCAGACTTCGTCCGGACTCCTACGGGAGCCGGGCTCTGCCCACGACTTCACTTACAGGTAAACTTCGTCAGACTCCTACGGGAGCCGGACTTCACCCATAACTCCAATTGCAGGCAGACTTCGTCCGGACTCCTACGGGAGCCGGACTTCACCCCCAACTCCAATTGCAGGAAGACTCAGCCCGGACTCCTATGGGAGCCAGATCTCATCTCCGACTCCGGCCGCAGGAAGACTCCATCAGGACTTCATCCCCGACCTCAACTGCTGGAAGGCTTCGCCCGGACCCCCACGAGAGTCGGGCTCCGTCCTCGACCTCGACTACTGGTAAACTTCGTCCGGACTCCTAAGGGAGCTGGACTTCGCCCCTGACTTTGATTGCAAGTAGACTTCGCCCGGGCTCCTACGGGAGCCAGATCTCATCTCCGACTCCAGCTGCAGGAAGACTCCGTCCGGACTCCCATGAGAGCCGGACCTCATCCCCAACTTCGATTGAAGGAACACTTCATCTGGACTCCTACGGGAGCCAGACTCCGAGCTCCTCTCAGACGGGTAGCTAACCATCTCACTCCGCCAGACACTCCCGTCGAACTTCGGCTGACAAGCCTGGACCCCCTGGCGGGCCACAGCAACGACCACGACTCTACTCCACTTCCTGCGACGGATTTCGCACGGCCCTATCACTCCCTGGCGGGCCATAGTAACGGCCACAACTCTGCTCCACTTTCTGCGATGGATTCCGTGCGGCTCCATCGCTCCCTGGCAGGCTGCAATAATGGCCACGATCCTGCTCCACTTCCTGCGATGGATACCGCACGATTCTTCCATCCTCTAGCGAGTCGCGACAACGAACGCCGCTTCACTCCCCGCGACAGACTCCACGTGGCATGTCCCGGTGATAGCCATGATTCCACTCCACTACTCTTCGCAATAAACTCCTCCTGACTCTGGAAAGCCCACTGTCAGATGGTTACAGACATCGCTATCAGTCTGTTGCTCCCTCCGCCTATAAAAGGGAGACCCTAGATACGTTATTCTCTAAGCTCAAAATTCTATTCCAAAACTCTGCTAAAATTTTCGTTCGAGCACTCCATTCTTGTTGAGGCAGAGAACTGACTTGAGTGTCGGAGGGTCTTGCCAGAGCAACCCCACCTCCGGTTTAGACTTCTTTTGCAGGTCCTGACGGCGACCGCGACTCCCTCGACTCCAGCTTCTCCAGCGCAGGCAGATTTTTGCACCAACAGAATTGGCGCTAAAGGAAGGGGTGAACCTTCGCAGTACCCTTGTTCTTAAAGGAGCGCTCAACGGGACCGCCTCTGGTCATCTTCCCCGACATCCACTCCTCCTTCCCCCACTTGATCTTCGCCCAATGCCTCCCCGCAAAGCATCCACACGGCGATCCACGGCCTCCGCATCCATATCTCAGGCTCCGACCTCACCTCCAGTCTCCCAGCCTCTACCCCCTCCTCCAGCATTGGTGGTTGGCGCGGAGCAATTCGACCTACTGGTGCAGCAGGTCAGAGGCCTCACTGAAGCTGTGCAGGCCATGCAATAGTAGCAGCAGCCGCAGGCATCAGTGCGATCGAAAAGAGCATCGCCAGAACTGCAAAATCCAATGGTGGGATGGGCCACTTGGGCCAGCCACCCTGTCTTTCCCGGAAAGATGAATCCAAGGGTGGAAAGCCCCCAATCAGACCACGATTCCACCCCCGGAAGATCTCTGCCTCCATCCTGCCAGAGGACCCTCGAGACCCATAGTCGAGAGGATTTTCTGGATCGGAGGCTTCAGGAGATGAACCGACGGATCGAAGAACTCCACCACACTCCCCCTACTTATGGTGAGGACATTTGTACTGACCCCCCCTTTTCTCAAATGATCATGCAGGAGCCAATCCCGTCGAACTTCAAGCTCCCCCAATTTGAAAGCTACGACGGGACTTCGGACCCGGTTGATCACCTGGAGGCCTTCCAGACAATGATGCTGCTTCATGGCACGTCCGATGCCATTCTATGCCGAGCCTTTCCATCCACCTTGAAGGGAGCGGTGAGAAACTGATACTCGACACTGAAGCGGGGTACCATCTTTTCTTTTGATCAGATGAGCCACCAGTTTGTGGCTCATTTCGTTAGCAGCCGGCATCCCCGGAAGGGCTTGGAGTCCCTCATCAACATCAAGCAGAGAGAGGGGGAGTCCATTCGGGCCTACATCAACCGTTTCAATGTCACCGCGCTGGAGGTCCGAAACTTGGACCAGTCGGTAGCAATGGCCCCTCTGAAGGGCGGCCTTTAGAAGAACGACCTTTTGTTCTCCCTGAAGAAGAAGTATCCCAGAGATTTTGCTGACCTTTTGGCTCGGGCTGAAAGGTACGCCCGAAGGATGAGGAGACCGCGAGAGAGCAGTAGGCGGGAGACTCGAGTAAGCCCACAGTCGAAAAAGGGGCGAGAGAAGCTCGGCCATGTTCCCGAACTCCTCTCGGGCACAAGCGCATCCAGACTCCTCCTCGAGCATGCAGGCAGGGAAGCCTGGAGCATCGAGCTCGGTGAGGCTCTCCCCCAGGAAGATTCCGCAACTATGCCCCCCTCAACGCATCGAAAACCCAGGTGCTGATGAAAGTCAGAAAGTAGCTCCCAAGGCCAGAGAGGATGCGCACGCACCCCGAAAAGTACAACCCCAACAAGTTCTACCTCTACCATTGTGACCACGGCCACGATATGGAGGAATGCATCCAGCTCCGAGATGAGATCAAGGAGCTCATCCGGTGAGGTCGACTCGATAGGTTCATTCGGCACCGGCCTGAGGGTAGAGAAGATTGGCCATGGGTCCTGCCGCAGCCTGAGCTGCCGAGGAGGGAAGAGCAGCCCGGAGATCGACCTCCAATCGGGATCATCAACTCCATCACCGGAGGACCTCAAAGAGGAGCAGACCTTCCACGACTATGGGACTCAAAAAGCCCGTAAATGTATTACTAACGACTTTGCTTTAAATCAAAATTCTTTTCGACTTTGCATGTCTTTCCCTTTCGACATGGGCTTGTTACGACTGGAGATAACCCCTTCAAATAATCAAAATAAGGTCATGTTAGGAACAGGAGGAGAACCTCATCCTAACATAAGTAAAATGAAAGTCCGATTATTTTAAGATCGGATCGGGAGAGAGGCCCATATAATGGCCCTAAGGTGCCCCCATGGCCATGTTAGGAACAAGAGGAGAACCTCATCCTAACATAAGTAAAATGAATGTTCGATTATTTTAAGATCGGATTGGGGGAGAGGCCCATATAACGGCCCTTAGGTGCCCCCATGGCCATGTTAGGAACAGGAGGAGAACCTCGTCCTAACATAAGTAAAATGAAAGTCCGATTATTTTAAGATCGGATTGGAGGAGAGGCCTATATAACGGCCCTTAGGTGCCCCCATGGCCATGCTAAGAATAGGAGGAGAACCTCGTCCTAGCCTGAGCAAAATCGAAGGCCCGGTTCTTTTAGACTGGATGGGGGGAGAGGCCCTACAATGTCCTAATGTGCCCCCACAGCCATGTTAGAAACAGGAGGAGAACCTCATCCTAACATGAGCGAAGTCAAAGGCCCGATTCTTTTAGACCGGATGGGGGAAGAGGCCCTACAATGCCCTAATGTGCCCCCACAGCCATGTTAGGAACAGGAGGAGAACCTCATCCTAACATGAGCAAAGTCAAAGGCTCGATTTTTTTAGATCGGATGGGGGGAGAGGCCCTACAACACCCTAATGTGCCCCCACAGCCATGTTGGAAACAGGAGGAGAACCTCATCCTGACATGAGCAAAGTCGAAGGCCCGATTCTTTTAGATCGGATGGGGGAAGAGACCCTTGCAACGACCCTTATGGCCCCCACAGTCCCGTTGGAAACAGGAGGAGAACCTTATCCTAACCTGAGCTGAGATCGACTATGTCAAGAACAGAAGGAGAACCTCGCCCTGACGATGACAAAAATCCGATCGCCCAATAAAATTGGATAAAGGGAAAAGTCCCCTCAATGGCACCTCTACACTTCTACGCGACCCCACAAAAAGCAAGGGGAGGACACTCACTCAAAAAAGAAGAAGAAAATTAAAAAAAAAAGCGACGAATTACATCAGCAACAGATGAAAAATGAACAACACCAAAGACCTAGGGAACCTCATCTCAACAAAGACGGGAAGTTCCTACCAAACATCCCCGATCTCTAAGAAGGCTCTCGACACAGGTCAAGAAAATGATGACCCCTTCGAGGTAATGCGGAGTTCGGACCACCGAGCTCGAGCCTACAGCCATGGACGATAAGAAAAGCAAATCAGCGTGGCGATGACTGGGCACCTCCAAACGACGTCGACGTCGAACAAGTCAAAAGACAAAAGAAGTCCGGCACACGACAGTTCAATGTGACATACGGGTAAGATGGCAAAGACCTTTTCATTTCATTAGCAAAACATGCATTACAGAGCTTGGAAGCCCGAAGAAGAAAAACAACAAAAACAACAACAACAGCGACAACGGCGACGACAAATGGACAAGCGACAAAAGAAGACACTTAGAGGAACAAAGGACAAAAAGAGCCCTAAGGGGGCCCGGCTTCCTCCGACCTCGAACTTTCAGCTTCGACCCTCGTTAGGGAGCGCCTTAAACTTTTGACTTCTGCTTCCAATTCCCTCTCTCTCATTAATATCGCCATGTATCTTTGGTGAAATCGCTAGCTTTCATTCTCTGTCTCTCGATGCCTTTTTCTCAGGACCTCGGATTCTGCCTCCGCGTCCTTGACGGCCTACTGCTCGCATACCAGCTGGATCTTCAATTACTGCAGCTCGGCCTTCCCCTCCCCAAGGGCGACAGATAGCTCTTCTACGGTTCTTCTCAGGGATTGGAGTTCACTGGAATCCCGAGCGGAAGCAAGCTGAGCCCCTCCAGCTAGCTGCCCTTGAAGGCGGGCAACTTCATCGATCGCCATCTTGAGCCTCCCTTTGTATTCATCCACCTGCTTGCGCCAGCCGGCTCGGTATGCATCATAGCTCGCCTCGGCATCTTGGAGCTGTTGCTGGAGGTCGGAGACCTTCTTCGACCATTCCCGATCGCTGTCGGCCCGAGCCAAAAGCCGGGATGAGCTTCCTTCCAACTGGCTAATCCTCCCCTGTGCAGCCGATAGCTCCACTCGGAGGGAACTGATCTTGGCAGGTTGAGTCCAAATTTGATCGCTAGCGCGCTTCCTGTGTTCCTCGAGCTCCCTCTCGAAGTTCGTCTTTCTCCGACTGTACTCCATGATCCCCTTCACGTGAAGGTTTCGAAAGCGGGTGGCCTCCGCGGTGGCTTCAGAGTGACCCTCCCTCAACCTGCAGAGCTCGCCTTCCATCTTCTTCGACCTTTTCGTCAAATGAAGAACTTCCTTCTTCAGCCGCTGGATCGTGGACTTCAGCGGAATCCCCTGTGGTAGGGGAAGCACTTCGACAGGACACTGCCATCGGGAGACAAAAGCGTCAAGGTGCGTCTCATTGCAGAAAGAAAAATGAAAAAGGAGGAGGAAGGAAGAGAGGAGAAGCCATCCACGATGAGAAATTTAACTTTATGGATTGAATATTTCTTAAAGATAAAAAGGAAAGAAAAAATTGCAGTAAAAGAAAAATACAAGGTCGGAGGTCTCAGACCTCTGCAGTAGGAGTTGGGGAGCTCGGTGTCCCTAGAAGAGGGGCTGCGGCAGCAATAGCAGCAGGAGAGAGACCGGCCTCATCTTCAGACTCCTCGTCCAAGAAGCTGAGATCGAGCTCGAGAAATTTTTTGACCACCTTCTCCTGGCAGAGCTCGAACCCCTTGATGAATGCTTCGTGGCCGAATCGGATGTTCAGATCTCTCATCTTCGTGGAGGCCTTGAACTCCTCCACCGCAAGAGTCCTGGCCTCCGAGATCAGGATCAGGATCTGCTCCGCCAAATTTGCGACCTCGGCCTCTGCCTTCCTCACCATCTCCTCTGAGGTCTGCTTCTCTTCCTCCCGGGCCTGCTTTTCTTTCTTCAGGGCCTCTTGGAGGGTAACTACTTCGGCGGCCTTTTCTTTGAGGTGAGCGACCTCAGTTCGATGATGCTCCTCCGCCTGGATGGTGTCCCTCCTCGCCCGGTTCGTCGCCTCGATATTGGCAAGGAGCTGGTGCCCAATCTGCAAGGGTGGCTAGGGGATCAGAACAAGGGTCGAAAAGCCAATTAAATGAAGATTTGTTTACCTCGAGAAAGGACCCTAGGGAGTCCCAAACCCGCTGCTCAGGATCGACGCGATCAATCCTCTCGACGACTTCGGGCAGAATGCAGCCATCGATCAACCGCTTGATCAAGTCCCTATCATTGAAGGGATTCTCCGGCTCTTCTTCGGAACCAAGGGACTCTTCAACGGCGGCTCGATGGCTACTCACCCTGCGGGCCACCTGAAGCGAAAATTTAGTGCAGGGGCAAAATGGTAATTTTAAAACTTTTTCAAAATTACTATTTTACAGTGAAATTATTAATTAATCTCATTAATTAATACTAATTAACCCTACACTAGGATCTAAATATGATACAACAGCATGCATTTAAATTTGAAATTCAAATTTGAATCAGTAAACGTTTTACAGTACTGTGTTCAGAACACATCACCTTTTGCGGGTAGTCGATCACCGCAATCTGATCACCGTCGAGGGGCTCTGATCATCACATCGTAGCCACACAAATGTCTGGCCTCTGTGGATCATCCACACGAAGCTTTCATCTGATCAGCTCCTCACGAATGCTAGTTCGTGATTTCACCCTTTTGATGGCAGATGTTGATCGAACTCCTTCGATCGATGTGTACCGACTTCTTGGATGCTCTGGATCATCTACACAGTTGCTTGAGAGGCTGATGGATCTCTCCCTGAAATTTGGTAGACTCACGACACTCGTGGCACACCAATCTCACTTCTCGAACCCTAGGTAGAAACCCTAGGGTACACACCAAAAACCCTGCGCCCAATTTTCTCTCTTTTTTTTCTTTTTCTTTTGGAAGGTTTTGGACCTTCACCTTGCGCAGAAGCCTTCCTCACGCCCCAAAGTTTTTCTCCTAAAATTTCTTCGCACGTTCCACCTTTCTCCTCTTTTTAAAACAACGTCGAACGTGTCTTATCCACGTGAGAGGATAAAGACAAGAGGTTACACATTTGAATTCAAATCAAATTTGAATTCAAACGAAAACCAACTTATCCCTATCCTTTTGGGCGTGAGAAGAGAAGGGGTGTGGCTCTTTGTGCATGGAAAATGTTTCATGAGAAACCTTTTCTAATGTAAGTAATGTGGCGCACAAAATGGATAAGGATGAAAGGGCAAGTGATAAGTTATCCATTCAAATTCAAACATGCTTTGAATTTGAATGGCTAACTAATTATTTTATCCATCCATATGACACACAAATGAGGGCGTGGGGAAGGGTTTTGCGTGAGAAAAATTTCACGAGAAGTTTCTTCTCGTGAATTCAAATGGGTGCAAGGAAGTTGGGTGTCGCAGGGAATTTAA
This sequence comes from Elaeis guineensis, assembly GCF_000442705.2. NCBI lineage: Eukaryota > Viridiplantae > Streptophyta > Magnoliopsida > Arecales > Arecaceae > Elaeis > Elaeis guineensis. Next base: position 49,090,217 of record NC_026007.2, on the reverse strand, counting down.
AACTAGGTGGTTTGATTCAAATTGAGCCAACCTAGTTTAAAATAGGTTAAGCACAATTAGACCAGATTAAACCCAATATAATTAGGTTTAATTAAGCTCAATAAAATCCTAATCAAATTAGGAATTAACTAAACCTAACCCCTGATCAAATCAGGGACTAAACCACCTTAGCGATTAGGTCAACATTTAACCTAATCGGGTCAATCCAAACTGAATCCAATTCAATTGGACTTGATCCAAAAATAATTACTTAATCAAATTGAGTTAATTAGTGATTAAATCACTAATTAAACCTCTCATAAATATTGAGACCAAATCCGATGGGCAATCAGGCATCAGAGACCATCGATATGAAATCCTGATCAAAGAGTTCAAATTTCAAATTCAAAATTTGAAATTCAAAATTTTGACCCCGGTACCCAAAATGTGTGGAACTCATGATTAGAGAATCCTAATTCTCAATCATAGAGTCCCAGATAGATAAGACTCATAATCAGCCATCAGATCAGAAAGGAACCTCTAATGTGTGTGACCCCGCAGGTTCGAACCTAAACCGGTAGCACAGGAACCAATTCCTGTACTAATCGAAGTGACCATCTAGCAATGGTACCCGATGATCGGATAGGTCGTATAATCGCAATTACAACATTCAGAACCTACGTGAATATGGTTACCGTATAATTCATCCCTTTTGACCCCTGTGTTTAGGATGACTCAGGGTTAAACTGTCAACCCTGATGATATCATCCGAATCGTGCTCAACTCAATTAGTCCTGTGACTCCTCACTAGGACTATCCTGGCCAAGGTTTTGCTAAATTAAAACACGACTGTACACAGCTCCTAAACTGGAGTGGTCAATCCCATCTTGACACACGCACCGACAAGTCAAGTACTTGACTACACCCAGCAACCTTCCATCACTGAATTAGAAATTCAGGTAGTCCAGTGCCTAAGTGCAGTGAGTTGCTTGCAAGTCACCGTGGCGGTCTCAGGTCGGAGGGACATTTATATCCATATCCCATCGGAGCAAATCTTGACAGCAGAAATAGCTCCGGAGTTGGTCACGTTCAGTGCAGATATACCATTACATCTCATCTGTATGCCATACCAGTGTCTCCACACTCTTTGGTTATGAGGACAACCAATCCATATGGCACACAATGACCTATGCTCGATAAACGTTGTCGTCCTTGGTAACAACGTATTATTTGGTTGCGAACATGTTTAAGGACTAAGCGACAAATCCTCCTTTGTCGAGTCTAAATAGTCCTAAGGACTTCACCACAACACAGGAGTTCATTAGAAGATGAAACATTTGTGATGAAAAAAAATCAAAATAACTTTTATTTATTTATAATTCATGTACTAATACAAAAAGGAGCACAACCATCAACAGGCTGACGATTGGCTTTGGGATACTATTCCCAACAATCTCCCACTTGGCCTAAAGCCTATCGGTGCAGTATCTAATACCCATCTTCGACTTGTAGTCGTTGAACTCCTTCACCGCAATGGCCTTAGTGAATGGGTCGGCCAGGTTCTCCTTTCCGTCGATCTTCTGAAGGTCGACGTCACCTCGATCCACGATCTCCCGGATGAGATGGTAGCGGCGCAGAATATGCTTCGTCCGCTGTGTGCCTTTGGTTCCTTCGCCTGAGCAATGGCTCCAGAGCTGTCGCAGTAGAGCAAAACTGGACCAACAAGGGAGGGTGCTACTCCGAGCTCGGTGATGAATTTCCTCAGCCACACCGCTTCTTTGGCAGCATCTGATGCAGCAATATACTCCGCCTCACATACTGAATCAGCCACAGTATGCTGCTTGGAACTCTTCCAGCAGACAGCCCCACCATTAAGGGTAAAAATAAATCCTGACACACTCTTGCTATCATCGCGATCAGACTGAAAACTAGAGTCTGTAAACTCTATAAGTCTCAAATCCGATTCACCATATATAAGCCACTGGTCCTTAGTATTTCTTAAATACTTCAGGATGGTTTTAACAACCTTCCAGTGATTCTCTCCTGGATCAGATTGGTATCTACTCACTACCCCTAGTGAGTATGCCACATCTGGTCGTGTACATGTCATGGCGTACATGATAGATCCCACTGCCGAAGCATATGGAATCCTACCCATACGCTCTCTCTCTTGAGCTGTTGTCGGACAATCCCTTTTCGAGAGAGAAATTCCATGGCCTATCGGTAGATAGCCTTTCTTGGAATTTTCCATGCTGAACCTTTTCAACATAGTATCAATGTACGTGGACTGGGATAAGCCAAGCAACTTTTTAGATCTATCCCTATAGATCCTCATCCCTAGGATGTAGGAAGCTTCTCCCAGATCCTTCATGGAGAACTGTGACGATAACCAAATTTTTATTCCCTGTAATGCAGGGACATCATTTTCGATTAAGAGAATGTCATCCACATACAATACAAGAAATACTACTACTGGACCATTAGCCCACTTATAAATGCAGGGCTCTTCTCCATTCTTAACGAAGCCATACGTTTTGATCGTCCTATCAAAACGTATGTTCCAACTCCGAGATGCCTGCTTAAGTCTATAAATGGACCTCTGTAGCTTGCACACCTTAGACTCATCTGTGGATGTGAACCCTTCAGGTTGTATCATATACACCTCTTCGTCCAGCTCTCCGTTTAGGAAAGCTGTCTTCACATCCATCTGCCAGATTTCATAGTCCAGATGGGTAGCTATCGCAAGCATAATCCGAATGGATTTGAGCATTGCCACAGGAGAAAATGTCTCGTCATAGTCTATACCAAAACGTTGACGATATCCCTTGGCAACCAAACGGGCTTTATAGGTCTCCACCTTTCCGTCTGTGCCCCTCTTCCTTTTGAAGACCCACTTACACCCTATGGGTTTTACTCCTTCGGGTGGGTCAACCAATGTCCACACATCGTTGACCTTCATGGACTCCATTTCAGATTTCATGGCCTCTAGCCATTTCTCAGAGTCAGGTCTCTGCATTGCATCCATGTAGGTGATCGGATCCTCATCGTTTTCATCAAGTTCGACAAGATCACCATCCCGGACCAAGAAACCATAGTATCTGTCCGGTTGATGTGGTACTCTACCAGACCGCCTTAAGGGTGCATAATCAATGGGCTCCGGATCTGATCTAATCAAATTCGGTTCAGGTTCAATAATATGTGTCGGTTTTTTCACCTGTCGAACTTCGTCAAGTTCGACTTTAGAGGCAACAGTTCCTTCACTAAGGAACTCCTTTTCTAAAAAGATTGCCTTAAGGCTGACAAACACCTTTTGCTCATCAGTAAGGTAGAAATAATATCCTTTGGTCTCTTTTGGGTACCCTATAAAATTACACTTGTCAGACCTAGGTCCAAGCTTGTCTATAATTAAATGTTTAACATAAGCCGGACACCCCCAAACCCTAAGGTGCGAGAGTACTGGCTTACGTCCTATCCATATCTCATATGGCGTTTTGGCTACAGACTTACTCGGAACTCTATTTAGAAGGTAACAAGCCGATTCGAGTGCATATCCCCAGAGGGAGATCGGCAGACCAGCAAACCCCATCATGGATCGAACCATGTCTAACAGGGTCCGATTCCTCCTTTCAGACACACCATTATGCTGTGGTGTTCCAGGAGGAGTCCACTGAGAGAGAATCCCATTCTCCCCTAGATACATCAGAAACTCATTGGAAAGGTATTCACCTCCTCGATCAGATCGAAGAGTTTTAATACACTTTCCAGTTTGTTTTTCTACCTCATTTCGGAATAGTTTGAACATTTCAAATGATTCCGACTTATGCTTCATTAAATAGACATACCCATACCTAGATAGGTCGTCTGTGAAGGTTATGAAGTAGAAAAATCCACCTCTTGCACTTGAGCTCATGGGTCCACATACATCAGAATGTACCAGACCTAAGCGTTCACTGGCTCGCTCATCTTTTCCAGTAAAAGGTGACTTGGTCATCTTCCCAAGAAGACAGGACTCACAGGTTGGAAGTGATTCACAATCACTAACTTCAAGAATTCCTTCTTGAGCCAACCTGTTTATCTTGTTCTTATTGATATGACCTAGCCTACAGTGCCAAAGGTAGACTTCTGACACATTATCTATTCTAGAACGTTTACCGAATTTTTGAACCACATTAACAGGTTGTGATAGTAAGTAAATTCCATTATTTAATTGTCTAACAAATATTGTAACACCATTCAAAATGATATTGCAAATATTTCCTTTTATTAAAAAACCATAACCGTACATGGCCAAAAGGCCTACAGAAATAATATTTAATAAAAAACTTGGACAATAGTGACATTCACTCAGAATTATATTACGAGAATTGATTACAAGACTCATGAGTCCTAAAGCTAGAACTGGAACTTTGCTTCCATCTCCAACATTCAGGAACCTCTCGCCTTCATCAAATCTCCTACTGACCTGCACACCCTGCATCGAATTACAAATATGATAAGGGCTTCCGGTATCCAATACCCAGGCAGTAGTATCACAAATCGAAAAGTTTCAAGAAGTTATCATATAATTACCTTGCTTCTTCTTTGGCCTGTTCGGGTCCAGGGAGGCAATGTATTGAGGACAGTTCCTCTTCCAATGCCCGTGCTTCTTGCAAAAGAAGCACTCTGCCTGGCTCTGGTCGTGCTTGCGCTTCTTGGTCTGACCCTGTGCTACTGTCCCAGCATGAGATTGCACCTTCTTATTTTTCTTCTTCTTGTTCTTCTTCCCCTTCCCAAAGGGTTGACGAGAAGAAGACCCTCCCACTACATTCACCGACTCCTTATGGAGTTGGTGATCCTTCTCAAAGTTCTGCAGCAACCCCAACAATCCGTGGTAGTTTACTGCAGGCTTTGTCATTCAAAAATGAGTAAGGAATGCGAGGAAGGACTTGGGCAAGGAATTAAGGATCGCATCCTTATCGAGCTGCTCGTGCAGAGGAAAGCCCAATTTGCTTAGGCGCTCAATCATCTCGATCATGTACAGTACATGATCAGTGACTGAGGCCCCATCCCTCATCCGAGCATTGAAAATGGCACAACAAGTTTTGTGCCTTTCAACGTCGTCAGGCGTGCCAAAGGAGTCGTTTAACATTTGAAGCATCTCCTGTGGCTGGGCGTTCTCAAACCTTCGACTGAACTCGTCATTCATTGCTGCCAGCATAATACATCGAACGGTGGTGCGGTCATTGAGCCACTTCAAGTAAGTTTCTCGGATCGCCTTAGTAGCGTTCGGAGCTGGCTCCTCAGGTGCTGGATCCGTTACTACATAAAGGATCCGCTCATGCTCAAGGATAATTTTCAATTTTCGATACCAGCTATCGAAATTGGGTCCCATGAGCTTGTCATTATCTAATAATGATCAGAGCGATAGGGTAGTGGCCATAGCTGCTTAAAGAAAAACGAGACCTCTATTAGTACATAAATTAATATTAAAGACTTAAATTTTAGTCTAAAGTTTTTCTCAATATTTTTACGAACTGGTAGCCTCATCCTCCAATTCGAGGAATTACTTTAATTCCTTAATGGGTACTAGAATCCATACAGACTACACACGAGCCCAACCTTGGTTGGTCAATCCATGTGCATCTATGGGTAGGTTCTTAACCAGTTGTTTCTCTAAACAACTTCTAGTAATTGATTTTGCCCCAAAACCTAATCAGTAGGCTTTGGCCTCCACTGAAAAGATCTGGTTAGGTCCAACCATTAACATGACTTAATTTAGTGAATCGAACTAATAAATGATCAGGCCCGACTTTGGCCGGCCAACCTAACCACCATCAGAAAGACTCAATCAAATTATCATATTATGAATAATAATTCCATTAGCCAATGAGCACCAGGCCTTTGGGCCTCCAATGATCATTGAACTAATGGACTCATTATCACTCACTTAATGGGAGGCTATGACTTAGTTATCATTATAACTTAATCATTTTAGGGACCTAATAATTTTGAGGATTTTATTAAAGAATAGTAGAGAAGAAATCATCCAGTCAATTTCAATCCTCCCACTGACTTCATCAAGTCAGATTAAAAAAGGATTTAATTAAAGCTGGCATTAGGAGCACCTAAATCAGTCACACTGATTTACCTAATGACATGGGTGAGCTCTAATCACCAAGTGATCTAATCAAAATCTAACTTACCAGATTGGCCAGGTAAGTGAGATCAGTGGTGGAGATTTGCCATTAACTCGTCAATGATCGAATCAATGCGAGTAGCTCTCGCTTAAGAACCACTGGTCAAAACTGCCAAACTTACCTTAGACACCAACCGGTTCATTAGTTTTAATTTTGATCAACTTAGTAAATAGAGCTCCACCGTGTAGCCATGAATTAAGTCCATCTTGGTCTAGTTAAAGACATGGACCTATTCAACTACAACTATTGAAGTTGAGTCTAGAGCATCCTTGACCTAATCTAATTCAACTTTTGATTAGATTTGACCAATTACTCCATTTAGTCCATTTATTAAACTAACCTTAGGTCTAACCCAATTATGGACCTAATTCATCTAACCCATTGACCCACAAGTTTATGCAATTGTCTTAGGTCTTAATTCACAATTCTAGACCTACTAGACAACACTTAATTCTTTTAATTAAGTACTTGGGCTGATGGGTCAGGGTTTGGTATTTCGAAAATAATTTTCAAATTTGAAAGATTTTATTTTCTGTTCACCAAATGTGTTAACTCATTTCACAAACGGATCAGCACATTTCATAAACAGCAATTCTATTGCTCATTTCATAACAGAAAATAACTCAAAATAAATCATAAATTTTCTTTTAGATCTAATCTAACACATTCATGATAAATTTCTTAATTATGTCATTTCGCTGCTTCATCGGCATGGGATATAATTGCATCGGCACCCCTACCGCCATAGGAGATCCCATCGAATGGGAAGAGAGGACCTTTAAACCCTACTTTTCTCCTATGACCGGACGGCCATGGCAACCAACCCAATTAGATTACTTGCTACTTGGATCAAGTATATCTAAATATACCAATTTCAAAATTTAAATTTTGAATTTTAAATTTCAAATTTCAAATTTTAAATTTTAAATTTCAAATTTGAGATTTCAACCAAATTTCAAATTTCGAATTTCCAATCTTTGAATTTTAAATTTTGAATTTTGAATTTCAAATTTCAAATTTCAAATTTCAAATTTGAGATTTCAACCAAATTTCAAATTTCAAATTTTGAAATTTAAATTTCAAATTTCAAATTTCAAATTTTAAATTTCAAATTTGAGATTTCAACCAAATTTCAAATTTTAAATTTTGAATTTCAAATTTGAAACTCCTAACAAATTTCAAATTTTAAATCTTTTTGAATTTCAAATTTTGAATTTTGAATTTCAAATTTAAACTTATAGATTACACCTTAATCTACGCATGCATATATATATCATATTCTAGAACCATGCTCTGATACCATTTGAAGCGAAAATTTAGTGCAGGGGCAAAATGGTAATTTTAAAACTTTTTCAAAATTACTATTTTACAGTGGAATTATTAATTAATCTCATTAATTAATACTAATTAACCCTACACTAGGATCTAAATATGATACAACAGCATGCATTTAAATTTGAAATTCAAATTTGAATCAGTAAACATTTTACAGTACTGTGTTCAGAACATATCACCTTTTGTAGGTAGTCGATCACCGCAATCTGATCACCATCGGGGGGCTCTGATCGTCACATCACAGCCACACAAATATCTGGCCTCTGCAGATCATCCACACGAAGCTCCCGTCTGATCAGCTCCTCACGAATGCTAGTTCGTGATTTCACCCTTTTGATGGCAGATATTGATCGAACTCCTTCGATCGATGTGTGTCGAGTTCTTGGATGCTCCAGATCATCTGCACAGTTGCTTGAGAGGCTGATGGATCTCTTCCTGAAATTTGGTGGACTCACGACACTCATGGCACACCAATCTCACTTCCCGAACCCTAGGTAGAAACCCTAGGGTACACACCAAAAACCCTGCACCCAATTTTCTCTCTTTTCTTTCTTTTTCTCTCGGAAGGTTTTGGACCTTCACCTTGTGCAGACGCCTTCCTCACACCCCAAAGTTTCTCTCCTAAAATTTCTTCGCACGTCCCACCTTTCTCCTCTTTTTAAAACAACGTCGAACGTGTCTTATCCGCGTGAGAGGATAAAGACAAGAGGTTACACATTTGAATTCAAATCAAATTTGAATTCAAACAAAAATCAACTTATCCCTATCCTTTTAGGCATGAGAAGAGAAGGGGCGTGGCTCTTTGTGTGTAGAAAATATTTCACGAGAAACCTTTTCTCGTGTAAGTAATGTGGCGCACAAAATGGATAAGGATGAAAGGGCAAGTGATAAGTTATCCATTCAAATTCAAACATGCTTTGAATTTGAATGGCTAACTAATTATTTTATCCATCCATATGGTGCACAAATGAGGGTGTAGGGAAGGGTTTTGCGTGAGAAAAATTTCACGAGAAGTTTCTTCTCGTGAATTCAAATGGGTGCAAGGAAGTTGGGTGTCGCAGAAAATTTAAAACAAGGTGGTTTGATTCAAATTGAGCCAACCTAGTTTAAAATAGGTTAAGCACAATTAGACCAGATTAAACCCAATATAATTAGGCTTAATTAGGCTCAATAAAATCCTAATCAAATCAGAAATTAACTAAATCTAACCCCTGATCAAATCAGGGACTAAACCACCTTAGCGATTAGGTCAACATTTAACCTAATCGGGTCAATCCAAACTGAATCCAATTCAATTGGACTTGATCCAAAAATAATTACTCAATTAAATTGAGTTAATTAGTGATTAAATCACTAATTAAACCTCTCATAAATATTGAGTCCAAATTCGATGGGCAATCAGGCATCAGAGACCATCGATATGAAACCCTGATCAAAGAGTTCAAATTTCAAATTCAAAATTTGAAATTCAAAATTTTGACCCCGGTACCCAAAATGTGTGGAACTCATGATTAAAGAATCTTAATTCTCAATCATAGAGTCCCAGATAGATAAGACTCATAATCAGCCATCAGATCAGAAAGGAACCTCTAATGTGTGTGACCCCACAGGTTCGAACCTAAACCGGTAGCACAGGAACCAATTTTTGTACTAATCGAAGTGACCATCTAGCAATGGTACCCGATGATCGGATAGGTCGAATAATCACAATCACAACATTCAAAACCTACGTGAATATGGTAACCGTATAATTCATCCCTTTTGACCCCTGTGTTTAGGACGACTCAGGGTTAAACTGTCAACCCTGATGATATCATCCGAATCGTGCTCAACTCAATTAGTCCTGTGACTCCTCACTAGGACTACCCTGGCCAAAGTTTTGCTAAATTGAAACACGACCGTACATAGCTCCTAAACTGGAGTGGTCAATCCCATCTTGACACATGCACCGACAAGTCAAGTACTTGACTACACCCAGCAACCTTCCGTCACTGAATTAGAAATTCAGGTAGTCCAGTGCCTAAGTGCAGTGAGTTGCTTGCAAGTCACCATGGCGGTCTCAGGTCGGAGGGACATTTATATCCATATCCCATCGGAGCAAATCTTGACAGCAGAAATAGCTCCAGAGTTGGTCACGTTCAGTGCAGATGTACCATTACATCTCACCTGTATGCCATACCAGTGTCTCCACACTCTTTGATTATGAGGACAACCAACCCATATGGCACACAATGACCTATGCTCGATAAATGTTGTCGTCCTTGGTAACAACGTATTATTTGGTCGCGAACATGTTTAAGGACTAAGCGACAAATCCTCCTTTGTCGAGTCTAAATAGTCCTAAGGACTTCACCACAACACAGGAGTTCATTAGAAGATGAAACATTTGTGATGAAAAAATACCAAAATAACTTTTATTTATTTATAATTCATGTACTAATACAAAAAGGAGCACAACCGTCAACAGGCTGACGATTGGCTTTGGGACACTATTCCCAACACCACCGACTTCCTTCTCCTCCCCCTCTCGACTACGGGCACCTCCATGGAACGGACCCCCGAAACGGGAGCCCCAGTGGGGGGACTCCTTGAAGAGGCCCGGAGAGCCGATGGTTTGACGTCCAAGGGAATGTCGACCACGAGGGCCACCTAGACAGGTGTGATCGAGCTCGTCTCCTCCACTCTAGCCTTCTTTGCTGATCCGGAGGCCACGGTGCCTTTTCTCTTGTGGGCCTTGAGGCCCTTGGCGAGCATCCGTGCCGCTTTGGCATCCATTCCTGAAAAAAAAAAATCAATCAAAAATCAGTGATGGGGTGAAAAAGGAAGAAGTGACACGCAAAAAAAAAAAAAAGAGAGAAGAAGAAATGAAAAAAAAGAGAAAAAAAAGGAAGAAGGACGGAAGAAAAGAAGAGGAAAGAAAAGATGGAATACTCGCAGGATCCTGGGGGCTCAAGCCGATGTTGAACAAAAATTGCTCCTTCAGAAGGTTGGGAAGGAAAGGAGCAAAATAGTCAAGAAGCTTCCGAGCGGCCCGAAGGTCGTCCTCCTCCAGGCTGGGAGCCCGACGGACAGAGTCCCTCAGAGAGCACCAAGGGGGCAATCCAAGCCTCAAGGTCGGGCAGTGGACGAAGAGGTACTTCCCCTTCCAGTTGTGGATCGAAGAAGGGGCACCTTTCAACAACCCCTTCTTGCCAAACTGGGGGGAGAAAAACCATCAGTCCTTCGCCGAAGGATGATGCTTGAAGGTGTAAAAATACCTAAACAAAGAAAGGGATGGCTGAACTTCGACTAGATGGCAAAGGGAGAGGAACCCTATCAAAAACCTAAAGGAATTCGGAGCAACTGAAGCTAAAAAAATATCTAGGAAGCGAAAAAGGACGACGACAAAGGGCGGAAGTGGAGGTCGGAGTCTGACACGGAAGGCTTCCTGATACAGGCAGAAATGATCGGGTGGAGGAGTGCTAGCCCGATCAGAGGGGCCAGGAAGCTCCAGATCGTACTCTGGAGGAACTCCATACTGAACCCTTATCAGTAGGAGTTCATCCGGAGTCAGGAAGCAGGGAATGGCGCCCGATGCAAAAATCGGGTGAGGCCCAGCCCCGGATGTGGGTTCGTCTACAGTATGGTGGTCCTGAGGGGCTGACGCGGACGAACTCCTGGAACCACTAGAGGCGGAAGTGCCGGAAGACATCTCAAATGAAGACCCTAAAGATCCTAGAGAAATCAAGTGGGACAAGAGATGAGGGATTGCGGAAGACCAAACCAGAGGAATGCGACAGAAGAAAAATGGAGGAGAAAAGGCCCCTAAATGGCAAGAAGAAAAACAAAGGTTCTGGGACTAACCTAGATCGCTCTGAAGGATGCAGAGGGGCGAGGACAGAGATGACTCGAAGGACGCCTAGGGCCAAGGAAGACGCCAAGGAGGGTCAGGGCTCTCGAAGAAAAGGCGGACACCGATAGAACTTTCAGGCAGAATAGGGCCCCTAAAGGCGGAAGGGTAGGTTTAAATAGACCCTGGGATCCAGTGCCATAATGATCGCGAATCCCCCTAGGCCGATCCACGCTCGTCACGTATCCCACTTGCCACAGCAGGCGGCTAAAAGCGGCTGACAGCTGACAGAGCCATTACTGCATCGTGCCTGGGCCAGCGTACCAGTGGGAATTCCGAAAGGTCCCTTCGAATCACCCCGATTCGAAAAGACTCCAGCACGCGCGCATTTAATGCCAAAATATCTGGGGGCGATCGTGTACAGGATTCAAGGGGACAACTTCGGCTGCGAAAATTTTTCTATACTTCCTTCATTTGAAATTCGAACTCGAAAATAGGGGGACTGGTGTTGGGTATAAAATACCCCTCCAGCTGAAGTTCGTGACAGGAGTGACCCTCCGAAAATCCAACCAACTTCCGACCTCCGACAACGTCTCTTCAAACCTCCCAGGAGGACGAGCCTCCGAAACACTCTCAAGTTTTGCCGACGGACAGGACCCCGCCAGCGTCGACCGGATTCTTCGCGACATCCAGACTCCTACGGGAGCCAGACCTCGTCCCTGACTCCGGCTGCAGGCAGACTTTGTCTGGACTCCTACGGGAGCCGGACTCCGCCCATGACTCCAATTGCGGGCAGACTTCATCCGGAGTCCAACGGGAGCCGGGCTCCGCCCACGACTTCACTTACAGGTAAACTTCATCTGGACTCCTACGGGAGCCGGACTTCACCCACAACTCCCATTGTAGGTAGACTTCGTCCGGACTCCTATGGGAGCCGGACTTCGCCCCTAACTCCAATTACAGGAAGACTCTGCCCAGACTCCTACGGGAGCCGAATCTCATCCCCGACTTCGACTGTAGGCAGACTTCGTCCGGACTCCTAGGGAGTCGGACTCCGCCCACGACTCCAATTGCGGGCAGACTTCGGTCGGGCTCCTACGGGAGCAGGACTCCGCCCATGACTTCACCTACAGACTTCGTCCGAACTCCTACGGGAGCCGGGCTCAACCCACGACTTCACTTACAAGTAAACTTCGTCCAGACTCCTACGAGAGCCGAACTTCACCCACAACTCCAATTACAGGTAGACTTCGTCGGACTCCTACGGGAGCTGGACTTCGCTCCCAACTCCAATTGCAGGAAGACTCAGTCCGGACTCCTACGAGAGCCGGATCTTGTCTCCGACTTCGGTTGTAGGAAGACTCCGTCCGGACTTCATCCTCGACCTCAACTGCTGGAAGGCTTCGCCCGGACCCCTATGGGAGTCGGGCTCCGTCCTCGACCTCGACTGCTGGTAAACTTCGTCCGGACTCCTAAGGGAGCCGGACTTCGCCCCTGACTTTGATTGTAGGTGGACATCGCCCGGGCTCCCACGGGAGCTAGATCTCGTCTCCGACTCCAACTGCGGGAAGACTCCATCCGGACTCCCACGGGAGCCAGACCTCGTCCCCGACTTCGACTGAAGGAAGACTTCGTCCTGACTCCTATGGGAGCCAGACTCCGAGCTCCTCTCAGACGGGTAGCTAACCATCTCACTCCACCAGACACTCCCACCGAACTTCGGCCGACAGGCCTGGACCCTCTGGGGGGCCGCAGCAATGGCCACGACTCTGCTCCACTTCCTGCGATGGATTCCACGCGGCCCCATCACTCCCTGGCTGGCCGTAGTAACGGCCACGACTCTGCTCCACTTCCTGCGATGGATTCTGTGCGGCTCCATCACTCCCTGGCAGGCCGCAATAATGGCCACGATCCTGCTCCACTTCCTGCGATGGATACCGCACGATTCTTCCATCCTCTGGCAAGTCACGACAATGGATGCCGCTCCACTCCCCGCGACAGACTCCACGTGGCATGTCCCGGTGATAGCCATGATTCCACTCCACTACTCTTCGCAACAAACTCCTTCTGACTCTGGGCAGCCCACTGCCAGACGGTTACAGACATCGCTATCAGTCTGTTGCTCCCTCCGTCTATAAAAAGGGGACCCCAGATGCGTTATTCTCTAAGCTCAAAATTCTATCCCAAAATTCTGCTAAAATTTTTGTTCGGGCACTCCATTCTTATTGAGGTAGAGAACTGATTTGAGCGTCGGAGGGTCTTGCCGGAGCAACCCCACCTCCGGTTTAGACTTCTTTTGTAGGTCCCGGCGGCGACCGTGACTCCCTCGACTCCAGCTTCTCCGACGTAGGCAGATTTTTGCACCAACACCCACGAACCTTTCGTCTCTTATTTCTTCCAATTTTTTTAAGATTTTAGGGTTTTTGCTTGAAATGTCTTCTAGCACCTCCGCCTCTAGCGATTCCAGGAATTCGTCTGCCTCAGTCCCTCAGAACCCTCATACCGTAGATGAACCGATAACTAGGGCTGGACCTCATCTGATTTTTGTGCTGGATGCCATTCCCTGTTCTCTGACTCCAGACGAACTCCTACTGATAAGGGTTCAGTATGGAGTTCCTCTGGAGTATGATCTGGAGCTTCTTGGTCCAGCCGACCGGGCTAGCACCCCCCCCACCTGGCCATTTCTATCTGTACCAGGAGGCCTTCCGTGCTGGACTCCGGCTTCCGCTTCCATCCTTCATCGTCGCTCTTTTCTATTTTCTAGACATTTCTTTAGCTTCAGTCACACCGAACTCCTTTAGGTTTTTGATAGGGTTCCTCTCTCTTTGTCACATAGTCGAAGTTCAGCCATCCCTTCCTTTGTTTAGGTATTTTTACACCTTCAAGCGCCACCCCTCGACAAAGGACTGGTGGTACTTCTCCCACCAGTTCGGTAAGAAGAGGTTGCTGAAAGGTGCTCCCTCTTCTATCCATAACTGGAAGGGGAAGTACCTCTATGTCCAATGTCCGACCTTGAGGCTGGGATTGCCCCCTTGGGGCTCCCTGAGGGACTCCGTCCGTCGGGCTCCCAACCTGGGGGAGGACGACCTTCAAGCCACCCAGAAACTCCTTAGTTATCCAACTCCTTCCCTTCCCAACCTTCTGAAGGAGCAATTTCTGTTCAACATCGGCCTGAGTCCCCTGGATCCTGCGAGTATTCCATCTTTCTTTTTCTTCTTATTTTCTTCTTCTCTTCTTCTTCTCTTCTTCTTCTCCTTTTTTTTTTTTAACCATGCATCACCTCTTCTTTTTTTCACTCCATTACTGATCTCTTTTCTCTCTCTTTTTTTTTCTTTTTTTTTTTTAGGAATGGATGCCGAAGCAGCACGGATGCTTGCCAGGGGCCTCAAGGTTCACAAAAGAAAAGGCACTGCGGCCTTCGGGTCAGTAAAGAAGGCCAGAACGGAGGAGACGAGCTCGGCCACACCTGCCCAGGCGGCCCTCACTGTCGATGTTCCTTCAGACGCCGAGCTTTCAGTCCCCGAGCCTTTTCGAGGAGTTCTCCCACCAGGGCTTCTGCCCCGGAGGTCCGTCTCGAGGGGATGCTATGGATCGAGAGGAGGAGGAGAAGGGAAACGGTGGCCCGTAAGTTCAGCGGTTGTCGAGCTGCCACTGAAGGCTCCCACAGCTTCGAAAGGGACTTGAGGGAGAATTCCTTTAACAACAGAGATTTAATAACAGAACTGGCCGGTGAGTGCGTCCTGTCCGAGAATTTTGAAGTAGTTGAATGGGGCAACACTGGTCAAGGGGGTGGAGTTGCCGTCATAAGCTGCGGCGGGCTTCTTGACGTCATTGGGGTCGAGGGACCAGAGGTGGTCGGCGCTAACGGTGGAACAGTAGAACTTGTTATGGGGGCGGTGGAAGTAGTGCATGCTGACCTCGCCGAAGTACCTGGGATGGTAATTGTCGGAGAGAATATGGTGGTGGTGCATGTCTCTGGTGTTACCGTAGCCACCGGGGTACTTTCGGTTCTTCTTGAAGCAGGTCGTCGTTGCCGCCATCGTCGGCACCGCTGCCCCTTGGGTTCTATCCCGCTCTTTTCCCCTTATGGTTAGGGTTTCGACAATGGGGTGGAACGAGGTGGAGGGTGAGAGCCGATGGGTTCATCATACGTACTGAGAAATACTGCTGAGAAAGATGGAACTGGAAGAAAAAGTCGAAAGTTTGAAGTGGTCTCTAATGTATTCTTTTCAGGTCTTGTCGTATTGTTCTTCTTTCTTTGGCCTTCAGGGCTTTGTAACGTATACCTTGTTAATCAAAATGAAAAGAAGATTTTTTGTTACCTTGTCCGCACTTTGTGTTAAATTATCGTTCGTCAAACTTCTTTTATTTTTTTTTGTCTCGTTCGATGTCGATATTGTCTGAAGGTTCCTGGTCGTCGCCACATTGGTTTGCTTTTCTTGTCGTCTTTCTTTTTCGACCTTCAGGGCTTTGTAATGCATACTTAGCTAATGAAATGAAAAAAAAAAATTTATTACCTCTTCTACTCATGTGTTAAGTTATCGTTTGCTGAACTTCTTTCTATTTTTGCCTTGCTCGATATCAATGTCATTCGAAGGTACCCAATCATCATCGCATTGACCTGTCCCTTTTGTTTATGGCCGCAGATTTGTCCAGGGCCACTTGAGTTTCATGCTTCCTTTCGGAGTTCGAGCTCGGGGGTCTGAACTTCTCGTCGCCTTGAGGAAGCCGTCTTATCCTTGGCCTGTGTTGAGAGCCCTCTTGGAGACTGGGGATTTTTGATAAGAATCCCCATCCTCGCTGAGATGAGGTCCCCTGTATCTTTGACATAATTTGTTTTTCATTTATCGCTGGTGTAGTTCATCGCTTTCCTTTTTAACTTCCCTCCCTTTTTTCTTTTTCTTTTCTCGAGTGAGGGTTTTCCCTCTGCTCTTAGCGGGGTTGCGGGAGCGCGGAGGGACCGTCGAGAAGATTTTCTTTTTCTTATCTGGTCTTGAATGACTGGATCTTAGTTGGCATCAGGATGAGGTTCTCCTCCTATTTCTGATGTAGTCGATTTCAGCTCAGGTTAGGACGAGGTTCTCCTCCTGTTCCTAACAAGGCTGTGGGGGCATATATGGGCGTTGCAGGGTCTCTCCCCCCATCCGATCTAAAAGTAACCGGGCCTTCGACTTTGCTCATGTTAGGGTGAGGTTCTCCTCCTGTCCCTAACATGGCTGTGGGGGTACATAAGGGCGTTGTAGGGCCTCTCCCTCCATCCGATCTAAAAGTAATCGGGCCTTCGACTTTGCTCATGTTAGGGCGAGGTTCTCCTCCTGTCCCTAACATGACTGTGGGGGCACATAAGGGCATTGTAGGGTCTCTCCCCCCATCCGGTCTAAGGAGAATCGGGCCTTCGACTTTGCTCATGTTAGGGTGAGGTTCTCCTCCGATCCCTAACATGACTGTGGGGGCACATACGGGCGTTGTAGGGTCTCTCCCCCCATCCGGTCTAAGGAGAACCGGGCCTTCGACTTTGCTCATGTTAGGGTGAGGTTCTCCTCCTATCCCTATCATGGCTGTGGAGGTGCATAAGGGCGTTGTAGGGCCTCTCCCCCCATCCGATCTAAGGAGAACCGGGCCTTCGACTTTGCTCATGTTAAGATGAGGTTCTCCTCCTGTTCCTAACATGATCGTGGGGGCACATAAGGGCCGTTATATGGGCCTCTCTCTCCGTCAGATCTTAAAATAACCAGACTTCCAACTTTGCTCATGTTAGGATGAGGTTCTCCTCCTATTCCTAACATGGCCATGGGGGCACATAAGGGCCGTTATATGGGCCTCTCCCCCCGTCCGATCTTAAAATAATCGGACTTCCAACTTTGCACACGTTAGGATGAGGTTCTCCTCCTGTTCCTAACATGACTTTGTTTTTGTTGTCTGAAGGGGTTATCCCCTGTCGTTACGAGTCCATGCCGAAAGGAAAAGATATGCAAATCTGAAAGAAATCTTGATTTAAAGCAAAGTCGTTGTAATACATTTACAGATTTTTTAAATCCCATGGTCGTAGAAGGTCTGCACCCCATCGAGGTCCTCCAGAGATGGAGTTGATGATCCCGATTGGAGGCCGATCTCCAGGCTGCTCTTCCCTCCTCGGTGGCTCAGGTTGTGGCAGGGCCCTTGGCCGATCCTCTCTACCCTCAGGGCGACGTCGAATGAACCTATCGAGCCGACCTCATCTGATGAGCTCCTCGATCTCGTCTCAGAGTTGAATGCATTTTTCTATGTCGTGGCTGTGGTCGCGATGGTAGAGGCAGAACTTGTTAGGATTGTTCTTCTCGGGGTGTGTGTGCATCCTTTCCGACCTTGGGAGCTACTCCCTGACCTCCATCAGTACCTGAGTTTTCGATGCATTAAGGGGGGCATAGCTGTGGAATCTTCCTGGGGGAGAGCCCCGCCAAACTCTGTGGTCCGGGCTTCTCTGCCTACGTGCTCGGGGAGGAGTCTGGGCGCGCTTGTGCCCAAGAGGAGTCTGAGAATGTGGTCGAGCTTCACTCGGCCCTCTTTCAATTGCGGGCCTGCTGGAGTCACCCGCCTGCCGCTCCTTTGCAGCCTCCTCATCCTTCAGCTTGAAGGCTTCCTCCTCTCGGGCATATCCTTCGGCCCGAGCCAGTAGATCGGCAAAGTCTCTGGGATACTTCTTTTCAGGGAGAAGAGGAGGTCATTCTTTTGAAGGCCGCTCTTTAAGGTGGCCATTGCAACCGATTGGTCTAGGTTCCGGACCTCTAGGGCGGCGGCATTGAAGCGATTGACGTAAGCTCGGATGGATTCTCCCTCCTTTTGCTTGATGTTAATGAGGGACTCCGAACCTCATTGGGGACGCCGGCTGCTGACGAAATGAGCCATGAACTAGTGACTCATCTGGTCAAAGGAGAAGATTGTACCCGGCTTCAGTGTCGAGTACCAGTTCCTTGCTACTCCCTTCAAGGTAGACGGGAAAGCTCGACACAAGATGGTGTCTGGCGCGCCATAGAGCAGCATCATGGTTCGAAAGACCTCTAGGTGGTCGACCGGATCTGAGGTCCCGTCGTAGCTCTCGAATTGGGAGAGTTTGAAGTTTGACGGGATTGGTTCCTGCATGATCATTTGAGAGAAAGGAGGGTCAGTACAGATGTCCTCACCGTAAGCAGTGGGAGCATGATGGAGCTCTTCGATCCGTCGGTTCATCTCCTGGAATCTCTGATCCAGGAGGTCCTCTTGATTGTGGGCCTCGAGGGTCTTCTGGTGGAGCGGAGGCAGGGACTCTTCGGGGGTTGAATCATGATCGGACGGAGGATTCTCTGCCTTCCGTTTTTCTTTTCTGGGAAAGATAGGGTGGCTGGCCCATGTGGCCCACCCGATCGTCGAATTCTGGAACTCCGACGACGCACTTTCTAGCTGCACCAATGCCTACGGCTGCTGCGGCTGCTACTGCATGGCCTGCACTGCTTCGGTGAGGCCTCTAACCTGTTGAACCAACAGGTCAAACTGCTCCATGCCGACTGCCATCGCCGGAGGAAGAGGAGCCTGAGAAACCAGAGATGAGGCCGAGGCTTGCGGAGCTCGCTGAGATCTGATCGCGGAGGCCATTGACCGCCTGGTGGATGCCCTTCGGGGAGGCATCAGGTGGAGATCAGGCAGGCAACCGGAGGAGGAGATGTCAGAGAAGATGATCGGAGGTGGTCCCGTTGAGCACTCCTTTAAGAACAAGGGTACTGTGAAGACATAGCCCCTTCCTCTAGCACCAATCCTGTTGGTGCAAAAATCCACCAGCATCGAAGAAGCTGGAGTCAAGGGAGTCACTGTCGCCGTCGAGACCTGCAAAGAAAATCTAAACCGGAGTTGGGGGTGCTCCGATAAGATCCTCCAACGCTCAAGTCAGTTCTCTGTCTCAACAAGAATGGAGTGCTCGAACGAAAATTTTAGCAGAGTTTTGAGATAGAGATTAGAGCTTAGAGAATAACGTATCTGGAGGTCTCCTTTTTATAGGCGGAGGGCGTAATAGATTGACAGTGACATCTGTAACCGTCTGGTAGTGGGCTGTTCGGGGCCATGAGGAGTTTGTTACGGAGAGTAGTGGAGTGGAGTCGTGGCCATCGTCGTGGCCTGCCACGTGGAGCCTGTTGTGGAGAGTGGAGTGATGCCCGTTGTCGTGACTTGCCAGAGCATGATGGAGCCGTGTGGGATCCGTTACAGGAAGTGGAGCAGAGTCATGGCCATTACTGTGGCCTGCCTGGGAGTCCAGGCCCGTCGACCGAAGCTCGGTTGGGGTGTCTAGTGGAGAGGGGTAGCTCTCATCTAAGAGGAGCTCGGATGTTGCTGGCGAGGTTCACCCACTGGAGGGGTCCGGCTGCTGGAGCCCGTGTGTCGTAGGAGTTCGTCCGGAATCTGTCCACTACAAAAGTTAGGTTGGAGTCTGGTTCTCGTAGAAGTCTGGATGGGGATCATTTGTTGAGGAAGCTCGGCCGAAGCCTGCCTGCAATAGAAGTTCGAAAGGAATTCATTCACAATAGAAGCTCAGGTGGAGGCTTACAGTAGAAATCCGACATGGACCGCTCGTAGTAGAAAATCGAAATAGACCGCTTGTAGTGGTAGCTCGGAGTAGATCGCTTGTAGTAGAAGCTCGGAGTAGATCGCTTGTGGTGGGGGCTCGGAGTCCGGCCCTTGTAAGAATTCGGATGAGGTCTACCTGCAATAGGAGCTCAGGGCTGAAGTTCGGCTCCCGTAGGAGCTCGGACGAAGTCTATCTACAGTAGGAGTTCGGGGAAGAAGTCCGGCTCTTGTAGGAGCTCGGATGAAATCCAGAAGGCGGTCGACCATCGTAGAAACTTGGATGGAGTCCGTCCATCGTGGAGATCTGCTGTTGGAAAAGTTCGGCCACTGGTGAACTAACGAAGTTCTGAATGAAATTCGGATTGGAGTTGACCGAATCCTGTTGGAAAAGATCTGGAAGAGGTCCGAAGAACGGTTGACCCTTGTAGGAGGTCAGCCGATAGTAGAATCCAGAGAGTACTTGGAGCAGCCTGATAGACGACCGAAGAAGCTTATCGCTGGAGAAGCCTGGGAGATGCAGCAGGAGTTCGTCCATCAGGGGAATCCGGTCGACACTTGTGGAAGAAGCTGTGGGAGTTTATCCGTCGGCAGAACTTTGGAACATTGCGGAAACTCGGCCGTCGAAGAGGTTCGGAAAGATGTCGCCCAAAGTCGGACGTCGGTAGAATCCTAGGAGGGTCACTCCTGACACGAACTTCGGCTGGGGGGTATTTTATACCCAACAAGAGACAACGAATGTGATCATTCTGGCTGATGGGCATTGGAGAAGTTTAGTTGATACTATTGATTAATCTACTATGTGGTTCATACCACTCTATAATTATAATTGTTATACTAACCCATCTTAAAGGATTCTCGGGAGGTGTAATGCTATTAAGGTCTTAAACAGAAGTTCTTGGTGCCTTTGTTTACATAGGTGAGCTACTGTCACAACATGGAGGCTAAAGTTAGTTTGGTTTCTAACTGCAATAGAAGATATTGCCAACCATGATGCAGGTGCAATGTTTGGTGTGAGCAAGGTTGAGCACCAGCAAATAATAATTTTGATTGGCAAAAATGAGCCAAACCTGGAAGATAACACAATAAACTGGAAAAAAACGTCCTTACCATTACAAACTTCTCTCTCGCAAGCCTAATGCTCCAACTTCATCTTCTCTGTCAAACTTTATCTTTATCCATTTCCTAGACATATGTTAACTCCTCTATGTTTCTCTATTTCGACCACATGACTGCCTAATACTTGTGGTCAGGTTGCTACAGCTTGTAGTTAGTGCTTGAGTAGCAGCACATGATGACTCTCTTTTAACAAATCCTCTTTTATATTCTTCTAATAATATTTTCTGAAAATACAGAAATTGGGTCTAATTATCAAAAGATTTTAATAAAATTTTGAATTTTCTAAACTTGCTTTAGTTTGAATGTATAAATTTTGTATTCTTAGACAATATAATGGCAAAATATAGAGCTCTATTCTAAATGTAACTGTTGGGTATAAAACACCCCCCCAGTCGAAGTTCGTGACAGGAGTGACCCTCCGGAGATCCAACTAACTTCCGACCTCCGACAACATCTCTTCAAACCTCCCAAGCGGCCGAGCCTCCACAACACTCCCAAGTTTTGCCGACGGACAGGACCCCGCCAGCGTCGACCGGATTCTTCGTGACGTCCGGACTCCTACGGGAGCCAGACCTCGTCCCCGACTCCGACTGCAGGCAGACTTCATCCGGACTCCGACGGGAGCCGGACTTCACCCACAACTCCAATTGCAGGTAGACTTCGTCCGGACTCCTACGGGAGCCGGACTTCACCCCTAACTCCAATTGCAGGAAGACTCTGTCCGGACTCCTACGGGAGCCGGACCTTGTCCCCGACTCCGGCTGCAGGCAGACTTCGTCCGGACTCCTACGGGAGCCGGACTCCGCCCACGACTCCAATTGCGGGCAGACTTCGTCCGGACTCCTATGGGAGCCGGGCTCTGCCCACGACTTCACTTACAGGTAAACTTCGTCCGGACTCCTACGGGAGCCGGACTTCACCCACAACTCCAATTGCAGGTAGACTTCATCCGGACTCCTATGAGAGCCGGACTTCGCTCCTAACTCCAATTGCAGGAAGACTCTGCCCGGACTCCTAGGGGAGCCGGACCTCGTCCCCGACTCCGGCTGCAGGCAGACTTCGTCCAGACTCCTACGGGAGCCAGACTCCACCCACGACTCCAATTGCGGGCAGACTTCGGTCGGGCTCCTATGGGAGCCGGACTCCGTCCATGACTTTACCTGCAGACTTCGTCCGGACTCCTACGGGAGCCGGGCTCTGCCCATGACTTCACTTACAGGTAAACTTCGTCCAGACTCCTACGGGAGCCAGACTTCACCCACAACTCCAATTGCAGGTAGACTCCGTCCAGACTCCTACGGGAGTCAGACTTCGCCCCCAACTTCAATTGCAGGAAGACTCAGCCCGGACTCCTACGGGAGCCGAATCTCGTCTCGAACTCTGACCGCAGGACGACTCCATCCGGACTTCATCCCCGACCTCAACTGCTGGAAGGCTTCGCCCGGACCCCTACGGGAGCCGGGCTCCATCCTCGACCTCGACTGCTGGAAGGCTTCGCCCGGACCCCTACGGGAGCCGGGCTCCGTCCTCGACCTCGACTGCTAGTAAATTTCGTCCGGACTCCTAAGGGAGCCAAACTTTGCCCCTGACTTTGATTGCAGGTAGACTTCGCCCGGGCTCCTATGGGAGCCAGATCTCATCTCTAACTCCAGCTGCGGGAAGACTCCGTCTGGACTCCCACGGGAGCCGGACCTCATCCCCGACTTCGACTGAAGGAAGACTTCGTCCGGACTCCTACGGGAGTCGGACTTCGAGCTCCTCTCAGACGGGTAGCTAACCATCTCACTCCGTCAGACACTCCCGCCGAACTTCGACCGACAGGCCTGGACCCCCGGCGGGCCGCAGTAACGACCACGACTCTGCTCCACTTCCTGCGACGGATTTCGTGCGGCTCCATCACTCCCTGACAGGCCGCAATAATTGCCATGATTCTGCTCCACTTCCTGCGATGGATACCACGCGATTCTTCCATCCTCTGGCAAGTCGTGACAACGGACGCTGCTCCACTCTCCGCGACAGACTCCATGTGGCATGTCCCGGTGATAGCCACGATTCCACTCCACTACTCTTCGCAACAAACTCCTCCTGACTCTGGGCAGCCCACTGCCAGACGGTTACAGACATTGCTATCAGTCTATTGCTCCCTCCGCCTATAAAAGGGGGACTCCAGATACGTTATTCTCTAAGCTCAAAATTCTATCCCAAAACTCTGCTAAAATCTCCATTCGAGCACTCCATTCTTGTTGAGACAGAGAACTGACTTGAGCATCGGAGGGTCTTGCCGGAGCAACCCCACCTCCGGTTTAGACTTCTTTTGTAGGTCCCGGTGGTGACCACGACTCCCTCGACTCCAGCTTCTCCGGTGCAGGCGGATTTTTGCACCAACAGGATTGACGCTAGAGGAAGGGTCCTGTGTCTTCACAGTACCCTTGTTCTTAAAGGAGCACTCAACGGGACCACCTCTGGTCATCCTCCCCGACATCCACTCCTCCTTCCCCCACTTGATCTTCGCCCGATGCCTCCCCGCAAAGCATCCACACGGCGATCCACGGCCTCCGCGGCCAGATCTCAGGCTCCGACCTCACCTCCAGTCTCCCAGCCTCTACCCCCTCCTCCGGCAATGACGGTTGGCACGGAGCAATTCGACCTACTGGTGCAGCAGGTCAGAGGCCTCACTGAAGCTGTACAGGCCATGCAATAGCAGCAGCAGTCGCAGGCATCAGTACGATCGGAAAGAGCGTCACCAGAACTGCAAAATCCGACAGTGGGACGGGCCACTGGGGCCAGCCGCCAAGTCTTTCCCGAAAAGATGAATCCAAGTGTGGAAAGCCCCCAGTCAGACCATGATTCCACCCCCGAAAGATCTCTACCTCCATCTTGTCAGAAGACCCTCGAGACCCGTAGTCGAGAGGATTTCCTGGATTGGAGACTCCAGGAGATGAACCGACGGATCGAAGAACTCCGCCACGCTCCCTCCGCTTATGGTGAGGACATTTGTACTGACCCCCCCTTTTCTCAAATGATCATGCAAGAACCAATCCCGCCGAACTTCAAGCTCCCCCAGTTTGAAAGCTATGACGGGACTTCGGACCCAGTTGACCACCTGGAGGCCTTTCGGACAATGATGCTGCTTCATGGCGCGCCCGACGCCATTCTATGCCGAGCCTTGCCATCCACCTTGAAGGGAGCGGTGAGAAACTGGTACTCGGCACTGAAGCCGGGTACCATCTTTTCTTTTGATCAGATGAGCCACCAGTTTGTGGCTCATTTCGTTAGCAGCTGGCATCCCCGGAAGGGCTCGGAGTCCCTCATCAACATCGAGCAGAGGGAGGGGGAATCCATTCGGGCCTACATCAACCACTTCAATATCGCCGCACTGGAGGTCTGGAACTTGGACCAGTCGGTAGCGATGGCCACCCTGAAAGGCGGCCTTCAGAAGAACGACCTTTTATTCTCCCTGGAAAAGAAGTACCCCAGAGATTTTGCTGACCTGTTGGCTCGGGTCGAAGGGTATGCCCGAGTGGAAGAAGCCTTCAAAATGAAGGATGAGGAGACCGCGAGAGAGTGGCATGCGGGAGACTCGAGTAAACCCGCAGTCGAAAAGGGGCCGAGGGAAGCTCGGCCACGTTCTTGAACTCCTCCCGGGCACAAGCACGTCCAGACTCCTCCTCAAGCACGCAGGCAGGGAAGCCCGGAATGCCGAGCTTGGCGGGGCTCTCCCCCAGGAAGGTTCCGCAACTATGCCCCCCTCAACACATCGAAAGCCTAGGTACTGATGGAGGTCAGAGAGCAGCTCCCTAGGCCAGAGAGGATGCGCACACACCCTGGAAAGTGCAATCCTAACAAGTTCTGCCTCTACCACCGTGACCACGGCCACGATACAGAAGAGTACATTCAGCTCTGAGATGAGATCGAGGAGCTCATCAGATGAGGTCGGCTCGACAGATTCATTCGATGCTGACCTGAGGGCAGAGAGGATCGGCCAAGGGCCCTACCGCAATCTGAACCGCTGAGGAGGGAAGAGTAGCCCGGAGATCAGCCTCCGATCGGGATCATCAATTTCATCACTGGAGGACCTCAAGGAGGAGCAGACCTTCCACGACCATGGGACTTGAAAAACCTGTAAATGTATTACTAATGACTTTGCTTTGAATCAAAATTCCTTTCAACTTTGCATGTCTTTTCCTTTTGGCATGGACTTGTTACGACTGGGGATAACCCCTTCAAACAATCAAAACAAGGTCATGTTAGGAACAGGAGGAGAACCTCATCCTAACATGAGCAAAATGAAAGTCCAATTATCTTAAGATCGGATCGGGGGAGAGACCCATATAACGGCCCTTAGGTGCCCCCATGGCCATGTTAGGAACAGAAGGAGAACCTCGTCCTAACATGAGCAAAATGAAAGTCCGATTATCTTTAGATCGGATCGGGGGAAAAGCCCATATAACGGCCCTTAAGTGCCCCCATAGCCATGTTAGGAACAGGAGGAGAACCTCATCCTAACATGAGCAAAATGAAAGTCTGATCATCTTAAGATTGGATCGGGGGAGAGGCCCATGTAATGGCCCTTAGGGGCCCCCATGGTTATGTTAGGAACAGGAGGAGAACCTCGTCCTAACATGAGCCAAGTCAAAGGCCCGGTTCTTTTAGATCGGATGGGGGGAGAGGCCTTACAACACCCTTATGTGTCCCCACAGCCATGTTAGGAACAGGAGGAGAACCTCATCCTAACATGAGCAAAGTCAAAGGCCCAGTTCTTTTAGACCGGATGGGGGGAGAGGCCCTACAATGCCCTAATGTGCCCCCACAGCCATGTTAGGAACAGGAGAAGAACCTCATCGTGACATGAGCAAAGTCGAAGGCCCGGTTCTTTTAGACTGGATGGGGGGAGAGGCCCTACAACACCCTAATGTTCTTCCACAGCCATGTTAGGAACAGGAGGAGAACCTCGTCCTGACATGAGCAAAGTCGAAGGCCCGATTCTTTTAGACCGGATGGGGGGAGAGGCCCTTGCAAGACCCTTATGTGCCCCCACAGCCCCGATGGAAACAAGAGGAGAACCTCATCCTAACCTGAGCTGAGATCGACTATGTCAAGAACAGGAGGAGAACCTCATCCTGACGGTGACAAAAATCTGATCGCCCAACAAGATCGGATGAAGGGAAAAGTCCCCTCGGTAGCACCTCTACACTTCTACGCGACCTCGCAAAAAGCAAGGGGAGGACCCTCACTCTGAAAAGAGGAGAAAAATTAAAAAGAAAAGCGACAAACTACATCGGCAACAGATGAAAGACAAACTACGCCAAAGACATAGGGGACCTCGTCTCCACAAAGACGGGAGTTCCTACCGAACACCCCCGATCTCTAGGAGGGCTCTCGACACAGGTCAAGAAAATAATGACTCCTTCGAGGTAATGCGAAGTTTGGACCACCGAACTCGAGCCTACGGCCATGGACGACAAGAAAAGCAAATTGGCGTGGCGACGACTGGGCACCTCCAAGCGACGTCGACGTCAAACAAGTCAAAAGACAAAGGAAGTTCGACGGACGAGCCCTTTTTGGGAGCAGATGTGGATTTCTTCCTATTTGGACAATTTCAAAGTCGAATCAGGATTCCATCTAGAGAAAGGTACCAAATGGAACTAGTGATCTCCTTTTCATTTCATTCACAAAATATACACTACAGAGCCCTTGAGGCTGAAGAAGAAAGATGACAAGACAAGCAAGCCGGTGCAGCGATGACCAAGAACCTCTAGACGACACCGACATCAAAAAGAAAAAGAAAAGCTATGACACCAACAAACAAACAAGCGGCAAAAGGAGACATATAGAAGGATGAAAGATAAAAAAAAACCCTAAGGGGGCCCGGCTTCCTCCGACCTCGAACTTTCGACTTCGACCCTCACCAGGGAGCACCTTAAACTTTCGACCTCTGCTTCCAATTCCCTCTCTCTCATTAATATCTCCATGTATCTTCGGTGAAATTATTGGCTTTCGTTCTCCATCTCTCGACGTCTTTTTCTCAGGACCTCGAATTCTGCCTCTGCATCCTTGACGGCCAGCTGCTCGCATACCAGCTGGACCTTCAATTGCTGCATTTCGGCCTTCCCCTCCCCAAGGGCGACAGATACCTCTTCTGCGGTTCTTCTCAGGGATTGGAGTCTGCTGGAATCTCGACCGGAAGCAAGCTGAGCCCCTCCAGCTAGCTGCCCTTGAAGGCGGGCAACTTCATCGGTCGCCATCCTGAGCCTCCCTTTGTATTCGTCCACCCGCTTGCGCCAGCCGGCTCGGTATGCATCATAGCTCGCCTCGGCATCCTGGAGCTGTTGCTGGAGGTCGGAGACCTTCTTCGACCATTTCCGGTCACTGTCGGCCCGAGTCAAAAGCCGAGATGAGCTTCCTTCCAACTGGCTAATCCTCTCCTGTGTAGCCGACAGCTCCACTCGGAGGGAACTGATCTTGGCAGCTTGAGCCCAAATTCGATCGCTGGCGCACTTCCTGTGTTCCTCGAGCTCCCTCTCGAAGTTCGCCTTTCTCTGGCTATACTCCATGATCCCCTTCACGTGGAGGTTTCGAAAGCGGGTGGCCTCCGCAGTGGCTTCAGAGTGACCCTCCCTCAACCTGTAGAGCTCGCCTTCCATCTTCTTCGACCTTTTCGTCAAATGAAGAACTTTCTTCTTCAGCCACTGGATCATGGACTTCAGCAGAATCCCCTGTGGTAGGGGAAGCGCTTCGACAGGACACTGCCATCGGGAGACAAAAGTGTCAAGGCGCGTCTCATTGCAGAAAGAAAAATGAAAAAGGAGGAGGAAGGAAGAGAGGAGAAGCCATCCACGATGAGAAATTCAACTTTATTGATTGAATATTTCTTAAAGACAAAAAGATCCATGATGAGAAATTCAATTTTATTGATTGAATGTTTCTTAAAGACAAAAAGAAAAGGAAAAATTACAGTAAAAGAAAAATACAAGGTCGGAGGTCTCAGACCTCTGCAGTTGGAGTTGGGGAGCTCGGTGTCCCCGGAAGGGGGGCTGCAGTAGCAGTAGCAGTAGGAGAGGGACCGGCCTCATCTTCAGACTCCTCGCCCAAGAAGCTGAGATCGAGCTCGAGAAATTTTTTGGCCACCTTCTCCTGACAGAGCTCGAACCCCTTGATGAATGCTTCTTGGCCGAATCGGACGTTCAGGTCCCTCATCTTCGCGGAGGCCTTGAACTCCTCCACCGTAAGAACCCTGACCTCCGAGACCTGGATCGGGATCTGCTCTACCAAATTTGCGACCTCGGCCTCTGCCTTCCTCACCGTCTCCTCTGAGGTCTGCTTCTCTTCCTACCGGGCCTGCTTTTCTTTCTCCAGGGCCTCTTGGAGGGTAACTACTTCGGCTTCCTTTTCTTTAAGACGAGCGACCTCGGCCCGACGATGCTTTTTCATCTGGATGGCATCCCTCCTCGCCCGATTCGTCGCCTCGATATTGGCAAGGAGCTGGTGCCCAATCTGCAAGGGCGGCTAGGGGATCAGAACAAGGATCGAAAAGTCAATTAAATGAAGATTTGTTTACCTCGAGAAAGGACCCTAGGGAGTCCTAAACCCGCTGCTCAGGATCGAAGCGATCAATCCTCTCGACGACTTCAGGCAGAATGCAGCCGTCGATCAACCGCTTGATCAAGTCCCTGTCATTGAAGGGATTCTCCGGCTCTTCTTTAGAACTAAGGGACTCTTCAATGGCGGCTCGGCGGCTACTCACCCTGCGGGCCACCGACTTCCTTCTCCTCCCCCTCTCAACTACGGGCACCTCCATGGAACGGACCCCCGAAATGAGAGCCCCAGTGGGGGGTCTCCTTGAAGAGGCTCGGGGAGCCGATGGTTCGACGTCTGAGGGAACATCGACCGTAGGGGCCACCTGGACAGACGTGGTCGAGCTTGTCTCCTTCACTCTGGCCTTCTTTGCTGATCCGGAGGTCGCGGTGCCTTTTCTCTTGTGGGCCTTGAGGCCCCTGGCGAGCATCCGTGCTGCTTCGACGTCCATTCCTGAAAAAAAAAATCAATCAAAAATCAGTGATGGGGTGAAAAAGGAAGAAGTGACATGCAAAAAAAAAAAGAGAGAAAGAAGAAGAAAAGAAAAAAAAGAGAAAGAAAAAGAAGAAGGATGGAAGAAAAGAAGAGGAAAGAAAAGATGGAATACTCGCAGGATCCTGGGGGCTCAAGCCGATGTTGAACAAAAATTGCTCCTTCAGAAGGTTGGGAAGGGAAGGAGCAGAATAGTCAAGAAGCTTCCGGGTGGCCTGAAGGTCGTCCTCCCCCAGGCTGGAAACCCGACGGACAGAGTCCCTCAGAGAGCCCCAAGGGGGCAATCCAAGCCTCAAGGTCGGGCAGTGGATGAAGAGGTACTTCCCCTTCCAGTTGTGGATCGAAGAAGGGGCACCTTTCAGCAACCCCTTCTTGCCAAACTGGAGGGAGAAATACCACCAGTCCTTCGTCGAAGGATGACGCTTGAAGGTGTAAAAATGCCTAAACAAAGAAAGGGATGGCTGAACTTCGACTACGTGGCAAAGGGAGAAGAACCATATCAAAAACCTAAAGGAATTCGGAGCAACTGAAGCTAAAGAGATATCTAAGAAGCGAAAAAGAGCGACGACAAAGGGCGGAAGCAGAAGTCGGAGTCCGGCATGGAAGGCCTCCTGATATAGGCCAGGAAGCTCCAGATCATACTCCGGAGGAACTCCATACTGAACCCTTATCAGTAGGAGTTCATCCGGAGTCAGGGAGCAGGGAATGGCACCCGGTGCAAAAATCGGGCGAAGCCCAGCCCCATATGTAGGTTCATCTATAGAGTGGGGGTCCTGGAGGGCTGAGGTGGAAGAACTCCCAGAACCGCTAGAGGCGGAGGTGCCGAAAGATATTTCGAATGATTTCAAATGAAGACCCTAAAGATCCTGGAGAAATCAGGTGGGACAAGGGATGAGGGGTTGTGGGAGACCAAATCAGAGGAATGCGACAGAAGAAAATGGAGGAGAAAAGGCCCCTAAATGGCAAGAAGAAAAATGAAGGTTTCGGGACTAACCTAAATCGCACTGAAGGATGCAGAGGGGCGAGGACAGGGATGACTCGAAGGACGCCTAGGGCCAAGGAAGACGCCAAGGAGGGTCAGGGCTCTCGAAGAAAAGGCAGACACCGATAGAACTCTCAAACGAAATAGGGCCCCTAAAGGAGGAAGGGCGGGTTTAAATAGACCCTGGGATCCGGAGCCATAATGATCGCGAATCCCCCAAGATCGACCCACGCTCGACACGTGTCCCACTCGCCACAGCAGGTGGCTAAAAGCGGCTGATAGCTGACAGAGCCATTACTGCACCGTGCCTGGGCCAACATACCAGCGGGAATTTCGAAGGGTCCCTTCGAATTGCCCCGATTCGAAAAGACTCCAGCACGCGCGCATTTAATGCCAAAATATCTGGGGGCGATCGTGCACAGAATTCAAGGTAACAACTTCGGCTGCAAAAATTTCTCTGTACTTCCTTCATTCGAAATTTGAACTCGGAAGTAGGGAGACTGGTGTTGGGTATAAAACACCCCCCCAGCCGAAGTTCGTGACAGGAGTGACCCTCTGGAGATCCAACCAACTTCCGACCTCCGACAACATCTCTTCAAACCTCCCAGGCGGCCGAGCCTCCACAACACTCCCAAGTTTTGCCGACGGACAGGACCCCACCAGCGTCGACCGGATTCTTTACGACGTCCAGACTCCTACGGGAGCCGAACCTCATCCCCGACTCCGACTGCAGGCAGACTTCGTTCGGACTCCTACGGGAGTCGGACTTCACCCACAACTCCAATTGCAGGTAGACTTCTTCCGGACTCCTACGGGAGCCGGACTTCACCCCTAACTCTAATTGCAGGAAGACTCTGCCCGGACTCCTATGGGAGCCGGACCTCATCCCCGACTCTGGCTGCAGGCAGACTTCATCCGGACTCCTACGGGAGCCAGACTCCGCCCATGACTCCAATTGCAGGCAGACTTCGTCCGGACTCCTACGGGAGCCGGGCTCCGCCCACGACTTCACTTACAGGTAAACTTCGTCCGGACTCCTACGGGAGCCGGACTTCACCCACAACTCCAATTGCAGGTAGACTTCGTCCGGACTCCTACGGGAGTCGGACTTCGCCCCTAACTCCAATTGCAGGAAGACTCTGCCCAGACTCCTACGGGAGCCAGACCTCATCTCTGACTTCGGCTGCAGGCAGACTTCGTCCGGACTCCTACGGGAGCCGGACTCCACCCACGACTCCAATTACGGGCAGACATCGATCGGGCTCCTACGGGAGCCGAAATCCGCCCATGACTTCACCTGCAGACTTCGTCCAGACTCCTACGGGAGCCGGGCTCCGTCCACTACTTCACTTACAAGTAAACTTCGTCCGGACTCCTACGGGAGCCAGACTTCACCCACAACTCCAATTGCAGGTAGACTTTGTCCGGACTCCTACGGGAGCCAGACTTCGCCCCCAACTCCAATTGTAGGAAGACTCAGCCCGGACTCCTACGGGAACCGAATCTTGTCTCCGACTCCGACCGCAGGAAGACTCCGTCCGGACTTCATCCCCGACCTCAACTGCTGGAAGGCTTCGCCCGGACCCCTATGGGAGCCGGGCTCCGTCCTCGACCTCGATTGCTGGAAGGCTTCGCCCGGACCCCTACGGGAGTCGGGCTCCGTCCTCGACCTCGATTGCTGGTAAACTTCGTCCGGACTCCTAAGGGAGCCGGACTTCGCCCCTGACTTTGATTGCAGGTAGACTTCGCCTGGGCTCCTACGGGAGCCAGATCTTGTCTCCGACTCCAGCTGCGGGAAGACTCCGTCCGGTCTCCCACGGGAGCCGGACCTCGTCCCCGACTTCGACTGAAGGAAGACTTCATCCAGACTCCTACGGGAGCCGAACTCCGAGCTCCTCTCAGACGGGTAGCTAACCATCTCACTTCGCCAGACACTCCCGCCGAACTTCGACCGACAGGCCTGGACCCCCTGACGGGCCACAGTAACGGCCATGACTCTGCTCCACTTCCTGCGATGGATTCCGCACGGCTCCATCACTCTCTGGCAGGCCGCAATAATGGCCACGATCCTGCTCCACTTCCTGCAATGGATACCGCACGATTCTTCCATCCTCTAGCAAGTCGCGACAACGGACGCCGCTCCACTCCCCGCGACAGACTCCACGTGGCATGTCCCGGTGATAGCCACGATTCCACTCCACTACTCTTCGCAACAAACTCTTCCTGACTCTGGGCAGCCCACTGCCAGACGGTTACCGACATCGCTATCAGTCTGTTCCTCCCTCCGCCTATAAAAGGGGGACCCCAGATATGTTATTCTCTAAGCTCAAAATTCTATCCCAAAATTCTACTAAAATTTCTGTTCAAGCACTTTATTCTTGTTGAGGCAGAGAACTAACTTGAGCGTTGGAGGGTCTTGCCGGAGCAACCCCACCTCCGGTTTAGACTTCTTTTGCAGGTCCCGACGGTGACCGCGACTCCCTCGACTCCAGTTTCTCTGGCGCAGGCAGATTTTTGCACCAACAGTAACAAATGCTCATTTGTATTTTTATTTTTATTTTAAGATGAGACATGTTGGGTATAAAATACCCCCAGTCGAAGTTTGTAAAAGGCCGATCCTTCCTGGGCTCTTCCGGCTTCCGACTTTGTATGGCATTTTTCTGAACTCTCTCGACCATTCGAGCTTCCATAATACCATTCGGACTTCTCCAATAATAAGCTCCACCATTCATCTACCGGACTGCTCCAAATACTCTCTAGGCTTCACTATCAGCTGATTTTCTACAGTGATCGACTATTCTCCGAATCTCTTCCAAACTTCTTCCGGCCACGAACGACTTTACTCCAAACTTTTCCCGGACTCCTACAGGAGCTGGACTCCGTCCGAACTTCTACAATGAATGGATTCCAGACGAATTCCTATAAAAGTCGGATCTCTACCCCAAACTTCTATGGCAAGTGGACTTCATCCGAACTCCTATAAGGGCCGGGCTCCGTCAGAACCTCTACAGCAGATGGATCACAGACGAGCTTCTACAACGAACAGGCTCCACCAGTAGGATCTCTACCCCGAACCTCTTTCGAACTTCGTCAAGGATCGAGCTTCTCCAGCGGTGGGACTTCTACAGAACCGAACCCCGTCCGAACTTCTACAGTGGTTGGATTCCGGGCGAACTTCTACAACGGACGTGCTCCAGAAGTTAAATTTCTACAGTGACCGACTGTCTCTGGTGTCTTCCGTACCTCTCCAGCCATCAACCTTCAACAGCACCAATCGACCTTCCACAGATCCATTCGGTCTCCCCCAACGGACGAACTTTCATAATGCCTTTCGAATTCTGCTATCGACTGACCTTCTACCGGATTCCTCGAGCAACCAGACCTCTCCGACGGACAATCTTCAGACAAGCTTCCACATCAAGCAAATCCCAGACGGACTTCTCTGGCAATCAAATTTCTATCGAACTTCACCAACAGAAAGTCCTCGTTCGAGCTTCTACAGCAGATGACTCTCGTCTGTAGCATCAGTGTCCAAGGCATCCAACAACAGTAGACTCGTCAGCAACCTCGAAAATATCTGAGCTTCTTCCGGATGGCTGAGACAGAGAGCCATTCCGCTCCATCAGACGTCCCAGCTGAGCTTCAGCCGTCAGGCCCAAACTCTCTGACGAGCCATGACAAAGGCCACTACCCCACTCCACTCACTGTGACAGGTTCCACATGGCCCCACTACTCTCTGGCGAGTCACGACAACGGACACCACTCCACTCTCCGTAACAAACTCCATGTGGCCCTGAACGGCCTCCTGATGCCACTACTCTCCGTAATAAACCCGCGTGGCCCCGAACGGCCCACTACCAGACGGTTACAGATGTGCTGTCAATCAGTTACGCTCTTCGTCTATAAAAAGGGACCCCTAGATACATTCTTCTTTAAGCTCTAAAATTCTATCTCGAAACTCTGCTAAAATTTTTATTTGAGTGCTCCATTTCTGTTGAGGCAGAGTATTGACTTGAGCATCGGAGGGTCTTGCCAGAGCAACCCCAACTCCAGTTTAGACTTCCCTTGTAGGTTCCGACGGCGGACGCGATCCCCTCGACTCCAGCTTCTCCGACGTCGGCGAAATTCTGCACCAACAAGACGTATGGATGTATGAATAAATGGATGCATGCACGCATGCATATATATATATATATATATATATATATATATATATATATATATAGGTAGACTAAGATCCGGTTGATCGGATTCTAGCTCCCATCCGATCGAATCCCTCACCGTTGGATCGATGCGCATCTCTAAGTCAGATGTTTGGACAAACAGAGGATTTCTCTCATCCTGTTAGCTAATCTGGCAGCTTAAAAAAAAATTGAAAGAATTAAATGAGATCAGATCGTCGTTTCCTCTATGGCGTCTCTTCTCTGCTTAAGTTATGATGCTGTTTTAATGAGGATGGGACTGAAAAAGAGAGAGAGAGAGAGAACAGATCTTCTTGTTTGAAATGAAACTCTTTCCTCCCTCTCGCCGGCAAAATCTCCTTCTTTCTCCCTCTCTCCCTTTGTTTCTCTTCGAAAGAAACTTCTTCTCTGCTTCTCTCCGATGTAAACAGTCTATCTCTCTTTCCATCGCAAATACGTGATCAGCTCTCTCTCTGGTGCAGCTACGAGATTGGCTCTCTCCATCGTAGAAACATCGCCGATGACCTCTCTTCAGTACAAATACATCGCCAGCTCTTTCTCTCCATCGCAAATAAGTCGGCGGCTCTCTTTTAGTGCAAACATGTTGTAGACTCTCTCTCAGGTACAAAAGCACATTTACTTCTCTCTGTTCCTCCCTTTCTCTCTGCGAAACCATCTCGTTGGAATTGTTGAGTGCAAGGTATATACTATTGTCATTTCATTAGAGGCTAAATATTTTGACTAAATATTTCAGTGAATGTATGACATGCGAGATTATAAAATAGAGACTGTTCAATCACTATCCATAAAGTCAGTTAAATGTTATTAGTTAACTTATTGATTAAAAGATTTTATAATATTATAACATCAATTTGAAAGTTGATATTTAACAGTCTCAGTTTGATAGTTTTGCATCAGTAAAATTGAGCTATGCATTCATTCTTATGCTAACTGTATTTCATTATCAGTAAATTGAATTATACATATCATGGATGTGGATGTGGAAAGTATGTACAATGACAAGATCTTTAGCACACCAACTACTTTGAT
The DNA here is from genome assembly GCF_000442705.2 of Elaeis guineensis. Taxonomy (NCBI): domain Eukaryota; kingdom Viridiplantae; phylum Streptophyta; class Magnoliopsida; order Arecales; family Arecaceae; genus Elaeis; species Elaeis guineensis. The sequence goes on along the minus strand of NC_026007.2, from coordinate 49,054,931 downwards.
AAGAGGAGAAAGCAATGTGAATGATTATATTTTACTTGATGACACTCCAGAGTCATTCAGAGAGATAGCTTCAGAGAGAGAGAGAGAAGAGTGTATTGAGCAAGATCCAAAAAATACTGAATGTTTAGTATTGCATGAAGGTATGGTCTTCGAAACTCAAGAAGAAATAATGAAAGCCTACAACCAATATGCATATAAGAAAGATTTTGGTATTCGGAAGGGATCATCTTATCGATCCTCAAAAAGTAAAGAGATCAGCAGACAAAAATTTATGTGTTGTAAAGAAGGGGTATATAAGCCTAAGATCAATATTGCTGTTGATGGACAAGATCATACAACACAAATTACGTCATGCAAGGAATGACAAAGCATTTGCACCGGATGTAAAGCCAAAATGTGTATTAGAAAGACTAAAGTTGGCAAGTGGGAGGTTACCATGCTTGACAATGTTCATAATCATGAGCTCATTTATAGCCCATCGAAAACTTATTTTCTTCGATCTCATAGAAAGATCACCTCAGAAGATAGAGTTTATTGAGACTTTACATGATCAAAATATTTCAACTCAACAAATCATGGGTGCCATCTCATAATTATATGGAGGTATACAAAATATAAGCTTCACTAGGAAGGATTTGAGTAATCTTAGAAGTAACCTCTGAAAATAATTATTTAATATTGACCTACAAATAATAATTAATCATTTTCAAACTCAGTAAGTTGAGAATCTAGCCTTCTTTTATGCCATCCAAATAGATGCCGACAATAGTGTCCAAAATATTTTTTGGATTGATAGAAGGTCAAGATTGTCTCACCAATATTTTGATGATGTGGTGACATTTGATAGTACATACATGACGAACAAATATAGTATACTTTTTGCATCATTTGTTGGTGTCAACCACTACATGCAGTCAATTCTATTCAATTATGTATTAGTCCGAGATAAGTCTACTGAATCATTTATTTGGGTTTTTCAGTCTTTTCTAGATGCACATTATGGCAAGCACCCAAAATACATATTAACTGATCAAGATCCAGCAATGAAAAAGATAATTAAGCATATTTTTTCTAATACTATCCATCGATTTTGTAAGTGACATGTCCTGAAGAATATCAAAGAATATCTATCTGTTCTTTTTAATATAAAAGATGGACTGAAGGAGGATCTTCATCATTGTATCAATACATCCATCTCTCCAAAGCAGTTTGAGCATCATTGGGATGAGTTTATCAAGAAGTACTCCTTGGAGTCCAATACCTACCTTAATCACCTATTTAGTATATGTTGCTCTAAAAATTGATTTTGATTATCACAAACCATCTGAAGAGACTACTAATATGTTTTTTATCTTTAGAGAATATTTTTATGATATTTCAGATAGTCTAAAAGATTGGATTTGAAAAGCTTCATAAAGTATGCCAAAGTTGAAATTTCTACAAATTGGAGAAATTTTCGAAGCCTTCTGAGAGTGTCCAATTAATTTAAATCCATTTAAGAGCATTTGAAAGTGTTCTAATAAGTTTTGAACCTTAAATGCATGAAAAATTCAGTTGCAACAAAATGAGGTGACCCATCTGGGTCATCCCTTTTTATTGAGTAGCCAGCACGCACTGTTTTGACTTATGGCACGCAGTGGGATGACCCACCTAGGATGACCCCTGAGACCTTGAGATCAAAATAGAAAGTTTGATTTTCAGACTGACCAATGAGGCATCCCATGGGACTTTTCAGTCACAGTGGGACAACTCATATGGGACGACCCATTCTGGGTGAGTTCGCAATGGTTAGTTTTTAGTCCATTTTTGGTGTATTTAATGCACATTAAATACTCTTCAATGGCTCTAAACCAACTCTAAGATATTTTCAAGGATAAATGGTGACTATAAATATTCTCTTGAAGTGAAAAATCATAAGTTGAAGCAAGCATTCAAGTTCAAATCCGAAAAAAGCTCTATCAGCCGTAAAGGGAGAAATAGAAGTATTTAATCACTTCACCAACCACTCTCCAGCAGCAATCAAGTATAAAATTTATTAAGGATGTTCGGCAAAAGCTTCTTTCCCTTAAGTATTATATTTCTATTGCATTTATTATGTCTATTTAAGGAGACATTATGCTGAATTTTCTGTATCCTATTTTTTTCTCATATTATATTTGGATTTTTAAGTTTTGGAGGAATTCCAAAACTTGGATAGGTTGATCCGAACCTGAAATCAAAGTGTTGAGGGTTGACTTGTATCCAAAAAATAAGTATTCTTACTTGGATAATAAAGATTGGAGGTGTCCAACGTGGTGTAATCTTTGAAATCTATTTAGTGGATCGAATTTTCAAGTAGAGACTTGGGGAGTAGATGGGGGTGCAAGGTTGGCACCGAACCACTATAAATTCTTTGTGTTTGTTATACTTGCCTCTCTTTACTTATTCTTTATGCCTTATACTTGCAATCTTATCATTTATGTTTGAATTTATTTTTATTGAAAATCAACCCTCTCCACTCAAATACTTTAGCACATTATTTTAGTGCACTAATTTTTAAAATTTTAAAAAAAAATCTAATTCACCTCCCCTCTTGGGCTCTATATCTGGACAATAAGTGGTATCAGAGCTCGGTGCTCTAGTTCTTACTTGATTTAATCATCAAGAGCTAAAGATCTATGGCAGCCTAATTTGGCACATCCCTAGTCGAGAGACAATTCACAAACCGATCTCTACTTTTCAATAGGTCAAACTATATCAATTGGAAAGTTTAGAAGAAAATTTTCATTCAAGCACTTGACTATGACATGTGAAGTGTCATAGTAAATGGACCACACACATCTACTAAATTGATTGATGGTGTGTCTCTCCCTAAGTCGGAAAGTGAATGGGATGAATTTGATAAAAAAATAGCTTAGCTCAATGCTAAAGCCATGAATATTTTATATTGTGCTTTGGATGCTAATGAATTTAATCATATTTTTACATGCAACTTAGCTAAAGAGATTTAGGATAGATTAGAAGTCACACACGAAGATACAAATCAAGTAAAAGAATCTAAGGTCAATATGCTTGTGCACAACTATGAACTATTTAAAATAAAACCTGATGAATCAATAACTCAAATGTTCACTCATTTCACTAGCATCATAAATAGTTTAAAAAGTCTTGGCAAATATTATTCTAACAGTGATCTTGTAAGAAAAGTGCTCAGGTCCTTACCAAGATCATGGGAGTCAAAAATCACTACGATCCAAGAGGCCAAAGATTTGAATATTCTATCATTAGAGGAGCTATTTGGAGTCTTCATGACTCACGAACTGACCATAAAGCAATACACTGAGGTGAAAATCAAAAGAAAGAGGACCATAACTCTCAAGTCAATAGATCAGGAAGAAGAAGATACAGAAAAATCAGACAATAACGAGGAAGATAAGGACTTAGCCCTGATTATCAAAAAAATTAGATGCTTCATGAGGAAAAAAAGACAAGAGACCAAGAGAAGACCACCAGTCAAGGGAGAACCGAGCAAAGAAAAAGAAAAGGAGCAACCCATCATCTGCTATGAATGCAAGAAGCTAGACCACTTCAGATCAGAATGCCCCCAGCTTAAGAAAGGCCAAAAGAAGTTCAAGAAGAAGAAGGCCATGATGGCTACATGGAGCGACAGTGATGACTCTACTACTGATAAAGAATCTCATGAAGAAGCCAACCTATGCCTTATGGCACATGAAAATGAGATAACATCCAAAACTCAAAATGAATTTACTTATGATGAATTGTGAGAAGCTTTTCATGAACTTTTGAATAACCTAAAAGAATTAGGAACAAAAAATAAAAATCAAAAATCAAAAAATCATGCTTTAGCTAAGGAAAAAAAAATTGTTGATAAGAAAAATGAAAAATTACAACTAAAGAATCAGTCTCTATTAAAAGAAAAAGATGAACTTTTTAGTCAAAATAAAATTCTTGTAAAAGAAAATAAAAAATTAAAGGAAGAGGTAACCAAGTTAAAACTTATAGTTGACAGATTTATATTAAGTTCAAACAAACTTCAGATGATCATTGATAGTCAAAAAGCTATTTATGATAAAGTCAGACTTGACTATAACACTCGAAGAAAGTAAAAGTTTTTGAAAAATATTTTTATCAATGCATCTACAAGAAAACTGTCAAATATTACTTGTTTTAGATGTGGCAAGGTAGGGCATAAAGCTTTTTTATATTTATCAAATAAATTTGATACTAAAAATATTAAGAAAATATGAGTTTCAAAAGGAACTATTGTGACTAACCCCAAAGGACCCAAGTTAGCTTAGGTACCTAAGGTTAAAAGTTGATTTCATGTGTGTAGGTGTGTCTTGCATACTAAGCAACAAAATAAAAGTGATATCTCGATAGTGGATGCTCAAGACACATGAATGATGATGAATCTCAATTCATCAGATTAGAAGCCAAGAATGGAGGGATGGTCACCTTTGGAGATAATGGCAAAGGAAAGATCATCGGTATTGGTAATATTAATATCACTCCCTCTACTTGTATTAAAAATGTATTACTTGTAGATGGTCTTAAGTATAATCTTTTAAGTATTAGTCAATTATGTGATTAAGGTTATAAAGTAATTTTTGAATCATCTATGTGTATTGTAACTAGTCCCACTGATATTAGCACTAGATTCATTGGACATAGGCATGACAATGTATACATAGTTAATTTAAATGATCTATCCTTACAAAATATGTAATATTTTGTGGCCATGAATGCTAAAATTAATGAGACTAATGGGCTTTGGCACTGTAAGCTTGCATATATTAGTATGCACACACTTTCTAAAATCATTAAAAAGAATTTGATTTTTGATTTATCAAAAATTAATTTTGACAAAGATAAAATTTGTGATATATGTCAATTAGATAAATAAATTAGAGTTTTCTTTAAATCTAAGACATTATTTCAACTTCTAAACCTTTAGAGCTCTTACATATTGATTTATTTGGTCCTATAAGGACAACTAGTTTAGAAAGAAAAAGATATGGTTTTGTAATCATTGATGATTTTTTATATTTTATTTGAGTTTTGTTTTTAGCTTCTAAGGATGAAGCATTTTTAGCTTTCTTTAAGTTTTATCGAAAGATTTTAAATGAAAAAGGTTTACTAATTGTTTCTATTCGAAGTGACCATAGTACTGAATTTGAAAATAAAGATTTTAAAAAAATTTTTAATGAAAAAGATATAGATCATAACTTTTTGGCACCTAGAATACCACAACAAAATGAAGTTGTTGAAAGAAAAAATAGAACTCTAGAAGAAATGGCCCATACTATGCTATGTGAAAGTAAGCTCCCAAAGTACTTTTGGGTAGAAGCAATTAACATAGCATGTTACATTCTAAATCGTGCCTTAATAAGATCAATTTTGAAGAAAATACCTTATGAATTATGGAAGGATAGAAAACCTAATATAGGCTATTTTCATATTTTTGGTTGTCAGTATTTTGTTTTAAATAATGACAAAAATAGCTTAGGTAAATTTGATGCTAAATCTTATGAAGCTATCTTTCTTGACTATTCCACTTCTAGCAAAGCTTTTAGAGTATTCAATAAAAGAACACTAGTAGTGGAAGAGTCAATTCATATTATTTTTGATGAAACTAATGATCTTCTATCAAGACAGAGAGAGGGTGCTGATGATGCAGGTATCATGGCAGATGGAATGAAAGAGCTCACCCTTAATGACTTAATTGAGCGAAACAAAGATCAATTGGATGAAAAACTTAAGGATGAAAGCATTAATGATCAGAACATTCAAGAATAACCTCAGGACATAGGTAATCTTCCAAGAAAATGGAGGTATGTCTACAATCATCCCAAAGAATTAATAATTGATGATCTGATATAAGGAGTAAGAACTAGATTCTCACTTAGAGATATTTGTAATTATGTAGCTTTTTATTTCACATCTAGAATCTAAAACAATAGATGAAGCTGAAAAAGATCATAACTGGATAATTGCCATGCAAGAAGAGCTAAATCAATTTGAAAGAAATAATATATGGACACTAGTTGCTAGACCTAAAAATCACCCCATAATAGGAACTAAATGGGTATATAGGAATAAATTAGATGAAGATGAAAATGTAATAAGAAACAAAGCAAGATTAGTTTCTAAAGGATACAATCAATAAGAAAGAATTAATTTTGATGAAATATTTGCTCCTGTTGCTAGACTTGAAGCCACAAGAATGCTACTTGTTTTTGCTTATTTTATAAACTTTAAATTATTTTAAATAGATGTTAAAAGTATTTTTTTTAAATAGTTATATTGCTGAAGAAGTATATATAGAACAACCTTCAGATTTTAAAAGTCATAAATTTTTAGATCATGTATTTAAGTTAAACAAAGCATTATATGGATTAAAATAGGCTCCTAGGGCATGGTATGAAAGATTAAGTATTTTTTTGTTAGAAAATAATTTTTCAAGAGAAAAAATTGATACTACTATTTTTATAAAAAGAAAAGATAAAAAAATTCTAGTTATATAGATATATGTTGATGATATTATATTTGGATCTACTAATGAAGATTTATATCAAGAGTTTGTCAAGCTCATGCAGGAAGAGTTCGAGATGAACATGATGGGAGAATTCAATTTCTTCCTCGGACTCCAGATTAAACAAATGAAGTAAAGAATCTTCATCATCCAAAGTAAGTACATAAGAGAATTATTAAAGAAATTTGGAATGGAGAGTTCAAAAATTGTAAGTACACCTATGACCTCTTCCTGTAAATTAGATAAAGATGAACATGGTAAAAGTATTGATTCAAAGCTCTATAGAGGCATGATAGGTTCACTATTATATCTAACTGCAAGTAGATCTGATATAATATTCAGTGTATGCATGTGTGCTAGATATCAATCAAATCCTAAGGAACCTCACTTAAATATTGTTAAGAGAATTTTTAGATATTTAAAAGGAACACAAAACCTAGGTCTTTGGTTTTCAAAATAATCTTCTATGGACTTAATAGGTTTTTCAGATGCAGACTTTGCTGGATGTAAACTAGATAGGAAAAGTACTAATGGAACTTATCAATTTCTAAAAGTAAACTTAATCTTTTGATTCAGCAAGAAGCAAAATTCTATGGCATTGTCTACAGTCGAGGCCGAATACATTGCAGCTGAAAGTTGCTGTGCTCAAATCCTATGGATTAAGCAACGACTCATAGATTTTGGTATTGAACTTAAAAATATCCCAATAAAATGTGTAATACTAGTGCCATCAATTTGACCAAAAATTTAATTCAACACTCTAGATCAAAATATATTAAAATTAGACATCATTTCATAAGAGAACATGTTCAAAATAATGACATGATACTTGAATACATAAACACTGAAAATCAATTAGCTGATATTTTCACCAAAGCTCTAAATAAAAATAAATTTTATGAAATTAGAAGGGAATTGGGCATCTTAGACCCTTCTGCTTATATTTCAATCATAATTCACTCTCAAAATTTTTTTAAAATTTTTTGACATCATTATCTTGATTTTGGGAGCCATCTATCTTTTTTTGAGATTTTTTTAAGATAATTAAAAATTATCAGTGCTATTTAGATACCCTTTCAGATTTTTTTTTATTGAGATACTCAATCAAAAATCATATCAAAATTTATCTGGACTTCTCATAATCATCTCAACTCGATATGACCAATTTTTTTTTTGAATTTTTCTCATTTTTAAATCTTTTTCTCATCGTCTGAACCTTTCCTGGATGGGACAACCCATGTGGGACGTCCCAATTGATCGAGCAAACAGATTTCATGTGAGCAGATCCATTTTTTATTCCATTAAATAAGCTTTTGGGGTATCTTAAACCCCAAAACCCTTCCTCTCCCTCTCGTCCCAAACTTAGGAATCTCCTTGTAGATCTCTCCAAACCTCAAAATCTCACAAAACTGTGAATCACTCTCTTCAAATTTTTTGATCTCACGGCTCACTCTCTTGATTTTCCCAAATTCCAAATCCTAACCCATAGAATCCATGAGAAGCTCTCCAAAATCATCTTCTCCTTTTAGTTTCACTTCAATCCACATCCTTCTCTACCCTCTTGACAATTATCCATCCTTTCCTTGGGACATTGCCCTCAAAATGAGGTTGCTGCAGAGAAGGAAGTCGATTAGATCTTTGGAGGCTGAGGAACGGAGGAAGTAGGCAGCATAAGAGCCAACCCAAGTATCTCCATCAGTCACTCCAAGTAAGATTTTCTTATCTGTAAGGAAGGTTGCTTTGAGTAGAAATGTAGACTTCAAATTTTTGAGGCATGATGGTTTTTCTATTAGAGAAAAATTAATTAAGCAAGGATAAAAAATTTTTCTAAGTTTGTCTGAGCCAGTTTATATTGATTTGGTCAAGAAATTTTACTCAAATTTGATTTTCTCTGATGGTATTTTGAGATCTACTATGAAGGGAGTCCAAATCATTTTGAATGCACCTAGGCTAGGTAGACTCTTTCAGATGTCTTATGAGGGTAGTTGCCTAGATGAGCTATCCAAAAAGAAAATTGGACTTAGAACTATTTTTGAAAGAGATGATGTGGAAGGTTTCCTAAAGATTGATGCCAAAGATCTTAGTGTGGAGATGAAGTTACTCCACCACATGGTGTCCAAGATTTTCTTCCCTAGAGGGGAAAGATATGACTTGATGACTGATAGAGATATTTGTCTGATGCACCATGTAGTTTCTGAGACTCCCCAGAACCTACCTTTCCTGATGATCGATGCCATGAGGGAGGCCTTGAATAGATCCAAATTTCTCTTGCCATATGGCATGGCTCTCACTGTGATTTTTAGGGAGTCTGAAGTGAGTTTTGAGGGGAAGGTTGTTTGTAGACTATCATACACTGACACCTACAACAACCACTCCCTTCGACGCATGGGGTTTGTCAGAGTTGATGGTCATTGGGCCAAGGGCTGTGCAGCTGCAGTTGAGGAGGATGATGAGGAGGAGGAGGAGCATGCTGAGGGGGAGGGTTCATCTTCTCCTATGCCTAGGCCGAGTCCAGTTAATCATCATGTTTCGGAGCCTGAGACAGGACCCTCGATTAGAGTACCCCCATTGAGCCGTACCGTACCTACTTTTAGCTTGAGGGATGTTGATATGGGACAGCTAGCCGAGAGAGTGGCAGGGATCTTATCTATTCAGCAGCAGTGATTTTAGAATCAGTTTCTTCAGTAGTCTTATCAGTTTCAGCAGCAGATCCTCCAGCTGGTGCAGCAGCAGCAGTATCGCCAGGCTCCACCGAGTTCTTTCTCGATCCTTCCTTGAAATTTTTTATGGTGCCACACATATCTTCATTGATGGAGCTCTTGTCTGATCTAAGTACTAGACTGGAGAGTATGGAGAGCTCTCTACTCAGATTCAGTGGCAAGATTTTTGATATTAAGAGGGAGATCAAATAGATTGTAGTTTTTCTATCAGGAGGAGCAAGCACTTCGACCAGCACTTCACCTCAGCTGGATGATTTAGCTCGAGAGATAGAGAGACTCCACAACTAGCTTCGTTCTTTTTTTGAGCTGCTTTGGATAGACATCAGAGACTCCAAAGATTTCGTATCTGCTGATCTAGATGGGCTCCAACTTATAGTGAGGGAGATCTTGTCTCAACTTGATGCTATTAGGACTCAACTTCAGTCTAGACCCTCTATTTCTAGTGAGCTAGTCTTTGTTCAGCCCATTGCTTTTCGTCCTCCGACATCTTCCTCTCGGACTAGACCCTTTGATCGAGGATGAGGCTAATTATGTCTCACCTATCTTGATCTCGTGCTCGATGCCCAGTCTCACTGATTTCATCATTTTGTATTAGGTTACTTAGTTTTATTTTATAGATTGGATATGAGAGCTTTATGCTCTTATGACTCTTGTAACCTCTCTTTTTGATGTTAATGAATGAGGTTATTATCATTTTATTTGGCTCATTCTTTTTTGGATGAATGAATGGATGAATACCTATTATGCTTGAATGAATGTACTATTACATTGATACCTGATATGCAATCATGAAAAATCTTACTCCCTTTAGTCTATTTTTTTTTATGATGTCAAAAAGGGAGAGAAAGTATCATAATGGAGAAAGTAGTGTATTATCTATCTAAATTTTTTAAATTTATATATTTTTAAAATTTTTTTGCTCTGATACAGTATTTTGCACTGATACCCATCTGATATGCCTATTTTTTACTCTGATACATCTATTTTTATCCTCATTTTGATACTATTTGAAAAATTACTCTGATACATCTATTTTTCTTGAGTGCTCTGATATTTCTGATAATTTTATTTTCTGTATTAATACCAAAATAGCTCGATACATTCATTTTTTGATTTTACAAAATGCTTCAATTTTTTCTCTTTTAACTCTTGTTCAAATGGTTTCATTCTTGCTTTAATATCAAAACAAGAAAAAGAGAAAGAAACATTCTTTTTACATTTATTGCTCTGATATTAAAAATAAGGAAGAAAAGAATAAATTTTTTTTTGGACCATCTCTGCTTTCATAAGAAAAATTTTTACAAATTGAACACTCTTTATATAAGAAAAGGAGAGATCTTTTTCAAATGGTCAAAATGATTATTTTTATCTATTTTATACAAGAACGGAAAGGATTTTAATTGATTAAGAACAATCTTTAGAAAAACTCTGATATCTTCACAAATGAGTTTCAGCAAAATGAATTGACACATTAAAATTACTGAAAATATGTATCTTATGATTTTTTATGATTAATCTTTGGTATATTCCTATAAGTGCTTTACAAACTCAAATTTCTTGAGCTTTAAGGACTTATTTTATGAACACTCAAATATTTTGTCATCATCAAAAAGGAGGAGATTGTTGCTTCAAAAATTGATTTTGATGATCACAAACCATCTGAGGAGACTACTAATATGTTTCTTATCTTTAGAAAATATTTTTATGATATTTCAGGTAGTCTAAAAGATTGGATTTGAAAAGCTTTATCAAGTATGCCAAAATTAAAGTTTCTACAAGTTGGAGAAGTTTTCAAAGCCTTCTGAGAGTGTTCAATTGATTTAAATCCATTTGAGAGCATTTAGAAGTGTTCTGATAAGTTTCAAACCTTAAATGCATGAAAAATTAGGTTGCAACAAAATAGGGTGATCCATTTGGGTCATCCCTTTTCATTGAGTAGCCGGCATGTTCTATTTTGACTTGTGGCACATAGTGGGACGATCCATCTGGGATGACCCCTGAGATTCTGAGGCCAAAATAGAAAATCTGATTTTCGGACTGGCCAAATGAGGCATCCCATGGAACTTCTCAGTCACAGTAGGATGACTCATATGGGATGACCCATTCTGGATGAGTTCGCAATGGCTAGTTTTCGACCTATTTTTGATGCATTTAATGCACATTAAATACTCTCCAATGGCTTTAAACCAACTCTAAGATATTCTCAAAGGTAAATGGTGACTATAAATGCTTTCTTAAAGTAGAAAATCATAAGTTGAAGCAAGCATTCAAGTTTAAATTCGAGAAAGTTCTATCAGCCCTAAAGAGAGAAATAGAAGCATTTAATCACTTCACTAACCACTCTCCAGCAGCAATCAAGTATAGAATTCATTTAGGGTATTCAGCAAAAACTTCTTTCCCTTAAATATTGTACTTCTATTGCATTTATTGTATCTGCTTAAGAGGATATTGTGCTGAATTTTTTATACCCTATTTTTTTCTCATATTGTATTTGGATTTTTGAGTTTTGAGAGGATTTCAAAACCTGGATAGGTTGATTTGAACTTAAAATTGGAGTGTTGAGGGTTGGCTTGTATCCAAAAAATAAGTATTCTTACTTGGATAGCAAGGGTCAGAGGTGTCCGACATGGTGTAATCCTTGAAATCCGTTTAGTGGATTGAATTCTCAAATAGGGACTTAGGGAGTAGATGTAGGTGCAAGGTTGGCACTGAACCACTATAAATTTTTTGTATTTATTGTGCTTGCTTTTCTTTACTTATTCTTTATGTCTTATACTTGTGATTTTATTATTTATATTTGAATTTATTTTTATTGAAAATCAACCCTCTCCACTCAAAAATTTTAGCACATTATTTTAGTGCACTAATCTTTAAAATTTTAAAAAAGATCCAATTCACCCCCCCCCCCCTCTTGGGCTCCATATCTGAGTAACAATATACGAGATCAATGGGTGCCTGCATATTTTAGACATATATTCTTTGCTTCTATGTCTACATTACAATGCAATGAAAGTATACACTCATTGTTTAAGGATTATGTGGACAATCACAGGAATGCTTTTAGGTTTGTTACACAGTTTAAGGCAGTCTTAGAGAGTAGGTATGATCAAGAGGATGAAGAAGATTTCAGGATGTACCACATTCAAACAAGTTTGTGGTCGAAATACCCAATCGAGCAACATGCTCTTGAAGTGTATACAAGAATTATTTTTAGGCTCTTTAGGAAGCAACTCAAAATGATGACCATGTATGATATGGAGGAGGTGGAGAAGCATAAATTGTATGATATAATTGAGATTGAGGCCTTTGCACAACAAAAAATAGCAAATCGTGTAACATGTATTATGTCTGAGGAGAAATTTTCATGCACATGTCTAATGTTTGAATTCAACAGTATTCTATGTGCTCATGTGTTAAAAATTTTTATTGCTCTATGAATTCACCGTATCCCTGCACATTATATATTGAAACATTGGATGAAATTTGCCAAAGTAGGAAGTGCTGATACGGCACATGGTGTATGTGAAGTTTAGGAGGACATGATGTTGAGAACTACAAGATTCAATGGGCTATGTAAAAAATTTTTAAAATTAACATATGATAGTTGTACTCATTAGAAAATATATGATCTTGTCATGAATGATGTGGAGTTTATCATTGAAAAAATTTGTTCAGTGAAGAAGAACCTATCGGCAAAACAAAGTGTAATAGATGAGAGCAATACTCATATTTTGATAGTGATGACACAATGTAGTCAAGCAGAAAATAAGAATAATAATTTTATGACATTCAAAGATCCTTCGATTTCTAATTGTAAAGGTTGCAAAAAGCTCAGCAAGTTCAAGCATCCAATAGAGGTTACAGCAAAGAAATAGCAGACATGCAAGAAATATCGTCAAAAGGATCATAATATTCGAACATGCAAGGCAAATGTTAGTAACAGCTAATAGTTATATTATATTTATTTTATTTTAATAAAATCTTTTTTTATGACTTACTAGATAGTTGTACTTTATGCAGGTAGATTATTTCAAAGTCTACATCAGCAGCAGTTCATCTGAAGAAGAGGATTTTCACGATCCATATGGCTCATTAGTGTTTTAAAGCCCATGATTATAATTTTTTTATGATGGCTTATGTTTTGACTTGGATAGATGTTATTTATAAATGATATCATGATTTATTCCTTTGTTCCATTATTAACATGTAAAGATATATGATTGTACTGATTTCTGAATGAATGTATGACTCCTATGGAACAAACAATATATTTTGCTCTATTATATTTTGTCCATCTAATGTGACATTGATGATTATAAAGTTCAAATATTTACTCCATGCTAGCCAGAGTGACGTGTCAGTATACTGTGCAGGTGATCATCAAGGGTCATGAGATGGGATTATCATAATTTGCTTTATGTTATCTGTGATTATTGCCATAGATATTACATGTTCTATAATTATTGAGTTTATTGTTTGTCTTATGCGATAAATAAAAACTGCATAGGATAAACACAAACTCAAAGGATAAATAAATATAAACTATTAGAGGATAAACATAAATTTCAAATAATAAATAGATCCAAGATAAACACAAAATACTTTCGAATAAATACAATCTCTGATAAACACAAACTCAAGGGTGACAAACTTAACTTTTAAATTTTGAATTGAAGTTTATGTTCATTAATTTCTGTCAAGATAGAGTTTGTATTATACGTAGTCTTTTAGGATTACTCATTGAACCACGAGTTTGTGTTTATGTTAAAAAGTTTCTTGGTACATACTTTGTATTATTATTCATAGTTTCTATTGATTATTCATAATTTTTATTTATTATATAAATTTTATATTTATTATTTATAATTTTTATTTATTATTCAAAATTTATGTTTATCATTTGTATTTATTTTTTTAAAATTTATTATTTATTTTTATTATTTATGGATCACTCAATTTAGAACCATGAGTTTCTGTTTATATTTATTATTCATAATTCTTATTTATTATTTATTATTTTTATTTATCCATATAGACTTTATATTTATTATACATAATTTTTATTTATTATTTAGAATTAGTGTTTATCTTCTAATTTGTGTTTATTTTTGACCCATAATTATTTATAGTTTCTGCTTATTATTTAAAATTTATGTTTATCCTTTGATAGTTTATGTTTATTTTTTCAGGACCTATTAGGATCTGTTATTTATTCATATTATTTATCATGGGTGAACCTAAGATCACTCAATTCCATTTATTATTCAGTGTTTATACTTATCCTCCAATAGTTTATATTTATTTTTTTAAGACTTATTATTTATTCTTATTATTTATCATGGGTTGATCTAGGATCACTCAATTTTAAATCATGAGTTTATGTTACTCAAATTTGAAATGTGAGTTTATGTTTATCTTAAAAAAATTTTGATTATATTTTTTTTATTTATAGATTTTATTTATTATTCATAGTTTCTTTTTATTTATGTATTTATCATTCATAATTTATATTTATTATTCAAAATTTGTATTTATTTTCTTGATTGTATTTATTTTTGACAGAACTTAATATTATCGTCACTTAACTTTTAATCATGAGTTTGTATTTATTTTCTATTTATTAGTACATATTTATTATTCATAGTTTATTTATAAAATTTATATTTATTATTTATAATTTATATTTATTATTTATAATTTATATTTATTATTCATAGTTTATATTTATTATTCACAGTTTATATTTATTATTCATAGTTTGTATTTATTATTTATAGTTTATATTTATTATTCACAGTTCATATTTATTATTCATAATTTCTATTTATTAATCATAGTTTATATTTATTATATATAGTTTTTATTTATTAATCACAGTTTGTATTTATTATGTAGAGTTTATATTTCTTAATCATAGTTTGTATTTATTATATAGAATTTATGTTTATTATTTATAGTTCATATTTATTATTTATAGTTTATATTTATTATTCATAGTTTCTATTTATTAATTATAATTTATGTTTATTATATAGAATTTATGTTTATTAATCACAGTTTGTGTTTATTATGTAGAGTTTGTGTTTATTAATCATAATTTATTTTTATTACATAGAGTTTGTATTTATTAATCATAGTTTATATTTATTATATAGAGTTTGTATTTATTAATCATGGTTTATGTTTATTACGTAGAGTTTGTGCTTATTAATCATAGTTTATATTTATTATGTAGAGTTTGTATTTATTATTAGTAGTTTATATTTATTATTCATAGTTTATATTTATTATTCATAATTTCTATTTATTAATCATAGTTTATGTTTGTTATGTAGAGTTTATATTTATTACTCATAATTTATATTTATTATATAAAGTTTATATTTATTATGTAGAGTTTGTATTTATTAATCATAGTTTGTATTTATTATACAAAGTTTATATTTATTAATCACAGTTTATGTTTATTATATAGAGTTTGTGTTTATTATTCATAGTTTATATTTATTATTCATAGTTTATGTTTATTATTCATAGTTTTTATTTATTAATCATAGTTTGTGTTTATTATGTAGAGTTTATGTTTATTACAGTTTGTATTTATTATGTAGAGTTTATGTTTATTAATCATAGTTTGTGTTTATTATGTAGAATTTATAATTTTTATTCACAGTTTATGTTTATTATTCATCATTTATGTTTAATATGTAGAGTTTGTATTTATTAATCACAGTTTGTATTTATTACGTAGAGTTTGTGTTTATTACATAGAGTTTGTGTTTATCTATTGAAGTGTTTATCTCAAGTTTTTGGTTTATTTTGATGTGCACGTATGGCTGATCTTTTTGTTCTTATGCCATACATATCGAAGGTACCTGTGACTTAAAAGGAGCGATTAGGGATGCCCGTGACCTAACAGGGCAGTTAGGTTACAGTGAATCATTCGTGCCTACCTTCGTGAAGGTGCTACCTATGACGGGAAAGAAGAAGATGAATAGGAGCCAGGATGAACAGGTGTCAGGATGGAAAAGAAGATAAATAGAAGGAGCTAGAATATTGGTCGAGATTTGAACTTGGGTCAAATCGGATGAAATAAATTTACAAATTGATCTGGATACAAAAAATTGATCGAAAAATTGCCAACGAAAAAGAGGAGCGGCTGATCGTAGGTGCCTACCATCAGGATGTAGGCACCTACATCCTAGATGTAGGCACCTATATCCACTACATTGGATTCGATTTTAGCCGCATTCCTTCCATCGATTTTATATTGATCCGACCCCAGTCACCGAACTAGTTCAGAATATCGACTTAAAATCAAGATCCTTGCTCCTCCTGTTCATCTTCTTTCACTTTCTACATTTCGTTCCTCTCAAAATTCCTAGCTCCCATCTCCAAATCCATCATGCCATCTCCACTCACATCTTAAATCTCAAACCAAAAATCTCTTTCCCATCTCCTTCTTGGCCAACCTTCAACTTACGAAAGGATAGCACTGAAGATGCATCTTCCCCAATGCCAAAGAGCAACCAGAAGTGAAAAAAATAGAAGGGAAAGAGGAGCAAGAGAAGCACCAGCTTCATCATCTCCTTCAAGATCACCTCCTCCAAGAACTCTAGTAAGTGACAAAAATATTCTCTCTGATCATATTGTAGATATGAATTTTTTAGATTTAGAGGGATTCGAGATTGTAAACTTGATTAGAGGTATGAGATAGAAATTCATCTGCACAGCTGAAGTCCCAATGTTTATGAAGTTAGTTAGAAAATTTTATCAGAATATTTTATTTGAAGGAGATGATACCATATTATCTTTAGTGAAAGGAAAAAAAATTATTTTGATGATGAAATACTAAGACAAATTTTAAAACTTCCAACAGTAGGTGACTTGCGAGACAGTAGAGAAGATAGAAGCATAAGAATAGAAATTATTTTTGAGGTCGAGGACCACGGTCAATTCTGTAAAATTCATAGGTGACACTTAAATATTGAAATGAGACTCCTCTATATCATTATTTGCTAGATTATCAACCTAGAGTAGGAGGATTTGATACTGTAACAGAGAGAAACTTAGCAATTATGTATCATGTAGTCCAATACATCCCACTCAACCTTTCAAGAATGATTATCCAGACTATGCAAGAGGCGATGGGTAGAGCAAAGACATCTCTACCTTATGCTATGATTTTAATCCATATCTTTAAATATTATAGAGTAAAAATTCAGGATGAACAATCAATGAAATTAGATAGAGATAGTAAAATCAATGAAGGAGCCCTCCACAGAATGTATTAGTTTAAAACTAATAATGGTGAGTGGACTAGAAAGGATGGAAGCAGAGAACATGTTGAGGAGGATATTTCAGCTAAGGAAGAAAGACCTCAGTTTAATAGGAGTAAAGCAGGACCTTCCAGGTCTATGGAGCGTATGGAGTCTATTGATGAAGTGAGGATGACTCCAGATGTGGTCAGTGCAATCGCTCGAGAAATCACATCTATTCTTTAATTCTCATTTTCAAGAGAGAATACTGTACGTATGGATCCTACTGGTATATATAGTTCTTCGTTTGAGCAAAAATTAGACAATCTTATTTTAGCAGTGCAGGATATTAGATATATTCATAATTTGATCTGTCGTATTGAAGAATTAGAGATATATTCATCTCACACAGATATGCAATATCAGCTAGACGAGGTTATCTGCACTCTTAGAGTGCTTCAAACTACAATACAGAAAAAATCAGGTGGGATAGAAAGATAAAATATTTTCTCTACTGGATTGACTACAGTATTACAGAATATTGTCCGGATCGGCCAACAGATGAATATTCTTGTTTCGAATCTCCCAAGTGATCAATCCAATCAGCCTCCTTTCAGTCAGCCTCCTCCTAGTCAGCCATCCTCCTTTAGACCATCCTCATCTACCCATCGCTATCATCCTACTATCCAAGTTGATCCTAAGAATTAGATTGTATCGACGTTCATCTTGATTTTGTGTTGTATGTTGTGATGATGTAGTATTTTAGTTTTATGTGTTGTGTGTTGTGATGATGTAGTATTATATTTTTTTGAATATACTAATTTTTATTTCATACTATGAATGTACCAATTTTGTATCAAACAGAATGGTTTACATATCCTCTGTTGAATTGTTTAATGGTTTACATACGAATGAAAGAATGATGTTGAATGGTTTACATATGAATGATGTAGCATGATGCATGAAATACCTCAGTTGTAAATATTTTTGAATGAATGTATGTCTCTGAACAATATGATTTGCTTTGTTAGATTTTGTGCATCTAATATTACCTTGATGATTATTATGAAGTTCAAATATTTACAGCATGCCAAACTAATGTTGCATGCCAAATTAAGATATTTACTCCGTACCAAACTAATATTACATGCCAAATCAAAGTAATATTGATGTATTCTCAGTGTGTTGAGTCGGCTAAGTTGCTCACTCGGTTCGTATCGGCTCAGCCTTCTGGATGCTGAAATTTAATATTCTATGCGCTCTATTCTCCACTCAGACTGGATTGTTCCAATTTGCATATACATTTGAAATATTATTTTTCAACATTTCTACTCCAATTTAATTTTTAGGCTAGATTTAGTTTCTAAATTTTATTTATTCTCATTAAAGCTTCTTGAAAGTATGTATGTAGTTTAGCACTAGGATCTTAGATGGTGCTTCTTCATTTAGATGTTGAAAAATACTTAAGCTTTTTGAAATTTAATACTATACTTATACTCAAATACTTTTGTTATCATGAAAATCAATCCAACATATATCAAGTTTATTTCAAATTTATAACAGAATAAATATAAACTCCAAATAATAAATATAAATAGGTTCAAAAAACATACAAACTCTAAATAATAAACACAAATAGATCAAGAATAAACACAAACTCTCAAGATTGCTCTACCTTTAATGAATTTATGATAAACACAAAGTACTTCAGAATTAACATAAGCCTCATATAAAAAGTATGAATAATAAATACAAACTCTAAGATGATAAATAAAAATTATTCAGGATAAACACAAACTCGATCTAGGATAAACACAAACTCGATCCAAGATAAACACTAATTGAAGAGGATAAACACTAAAGTTAGAACAAACACTAATTCTAGTAGAAATAAATACAAACTATCCCATCTTAAATATAAACTCTAAATAATAAACACAAAGTCTTCATGGCAAGATAAACACAAAGTACTTAGAATAAACACAAACTTTGTCTAATAAATAGAAACTACGAATAATAAATAGAAACTTTGAGTTGATAAATAAAAACTATCTGAAATAAATACAGTCGGATCCATCCAAGATAAACACAAAGTGCTCCAGAATAAACACAAACTCCACATAATAAATAAAAAGTATGAATAATAAACATAAACTTTAAGAAGATAAACAGAAACTATTCGGAATAAATACAAAATCAGATTCACCCAGGATAAATATAGTATGTTAAACAAATAGAAATTATGAATAGTAAACAGCAACTGTCTGGATAAATACTAATTGAGGAGAATAAATATTAAGTCATACACAAACCATCTCAGAATAAACACCAAGTTGGGGTCAAATGCAAAGTCAGAGTCAAATAGTTTTCATTTATTATACATAGTTTGTGTTTATTATTTGGAGTTTATTTTTATTATAAAAAAATTATATTTATCTTGAGCTGGTTGTGTTTATTATTTGAAGTTTATGTTTATTCTGAGATAGATTATATTTATTTATGCAAGACTTACTGTATATCCTATCCTGGGTAATCTTCACTCAACTCAGCACATATGGATCTCGAGTTTATATTTATTGAAAAAATTTATGTTTATCATTCAAGAGTTTGTATTTATTCGATAAAATTTTGAATTTATATTTATTATTTATCCTTTCAGAGTTTGTGTTTATTCAGAATAGTTATATTTATAGTTCTGAGTTTGTGTTTATCGTTTCAATTTGTATTTATTCTGAGTTTATGTTTATTCTGGACAGTTTGTATTTATCATCTCAAAGTTTGTCTTTATCATTTCAAAGTTTTTATTTATTCTATAAAATCTTATGATAGTTTGTATTTACATTTTAGAGTTTGTGTTTATTCTAGATAGTTTGTATTTGTCATTTCAAATTTGTGTTTATTTAGTTTGTGTTTATCAGTTCAAAATTTATATTTATTCTGGATAGTTTATATTTATCATCTTGAGTTTGTGTTTATCATTTTAGTTTATATTTATTCTAAATAATTTATATTTATCATCCTAGAGTTTGTGTTTATAATTTATGTTTATAATTTAGACTTATTCTGTAGAATCCGTAGTAGTTGGTATTTATCGTTTCAGAGTTTGTATTTATTCTAGATAGTTTGTATTTATCATTTTAAAATTTATATTTTATTCTGGACAGTTTGTATTTATCATTTCAAATTTATGTTTATCATTTTAGATTTATGTTTATCATTTCAAAATTTATGTTTACTTTGGACACTTTGTATTTAAAGTTTTGAGTTTATGTTTATCATTTCAGTTTGTGTTTATTCTGAGTTTGTGTTTATTTTAGATAGTTTGTATTTATCATCTTAGAGTTTGTGTTTATCATTTTAAGATTTATTTTATTCTACAGAATCTCATGGTAGTTGATATTTATCTCTGTAATAGTTGATATTTATCATTTCAGAGTTTGTATTTATTCTGGATAGTTTATATTTATTTTATATTTATTCTAGACAGTTTGTGTTTATGTTTATTTTGGACAGTTTGTATTTATCATTTCAAAATTTATATTTATTCTAGATAGTTTGTGTTAATTTATGTTTATCTAAAATAATAATAGTTTATGTTTATCTAAAATTTATTGTATTCATCTAAAATTTATCATTTCAGAGTTTGTGTTTGTTTCAGAGTTCGTGTTTATTTCAGATAGTTTATATTTATTCCAAATAGTTTATGTTTATATTTTGGATAGTTTATATTTATCATTCAAAATTTATATTTATTCTGAATAGTTTATATTTATTCTGGATAGTTTGTGTTTATTCAGTTTATTTTCAGAATTTATAAAATTTATATTTATTCTTGATGGTTTGTATTTATCGTCTATCATTCATTTTGAACAGTTTGAATAGTTTGAAAATTTATTACATTTGTATTTATCATTTTAGAGTTTATATTTATTTTATAAAAATTTATGTTTATTTTATTCTATATGAACAGTTGTCTAAATAGATTGTATTTAAGAATTTATGTTTATTCCCTACAAATAAGCACAAAACCAATCTCCCTATAAATAAGCATAAATTGACCTAAAATGACTTCAAATACAACATAAAATAATAATTATTAAATTTATCAATAAATATAAATTCAAAAATAAATTTACATGTTAAAAAATTCATTGCATCATTCAGATCTATTAACATCTGTTACTGAATATTCATATACATCAAATATATACATCAAATTAATAGTTTCACTAATGATAGAAAATAAATTTGAATACAAATTTAAATATAAATTTTTGAATATACTGTTAAAGATTCATAAAAAATATTCACAACACATCTATAACATTATGGACATCCATGATAGCAATAGCACAAACTAAAATTTTTCCACCTCACAACCCTTCACGATCACCTGCACAGCATATCTGGCATGCAACTCTGGCATATGAGCATCTATGTCTCCCATTCCATCATCAGACTCTCCATAAAATGCATAATATATATGGCATAATCAGACCTATAAAGAAAATATTTTGTGCTCACGGTCAAAAACAAACAACTGATACGGTTAATTAAATTCATACGGATATATCGATTATAATTATAATGATTATCCGATATCCTGCTGTGGACAATCAAACAAAATGAAGTGACCAACCACCCATATCAACAGAGTACATATCTCGTGCCATCTCAATCAACTAGATCACATGCAATCATAATATTAATAATCAACCACATTGTTAGCAATGCATGAGTATGATATTTGATAAATATTCGATAAATTTGATCATTACTCATAAATTTTCTAGCGACGCCCCTATACTCTACACCATTCATAGATGTATAGTGTCTAAAATATATGCTCTCTATATCGGCGATAAACAAGTGCCAGTGAAATGATGAGCATATGGGCATGAATATTTGCTTGACTTCAGCCAATGAACGGGGTATGAAGTCTCACACAGCTTTATTAGAAATCTTCTATTTGCCCAGTAATATGCTGTAGAATGATAAAAATATTGAAACATACATTAGACTATATAACACAATACAATGCTACAATGCTACAATATATAATATTGTATGAAGAATACAAATAAGTACCGTAAAGAAGGGTCACAATATAAAGATAGACTACAAATTAATTAAAAGACATTGCTACAGGAGAGATCAAAAAATATCTATGACCTGCATAGTCCATTGTAAAAAATAAAAATTAATTTGCATATATATTGATTCATCCAACTTAGTACATAATACTTACATCATCATCAATTAAATTTTAGATAGTATGTCATGAACCTACAGTCGGTTGATGATGCTGACGCCATCAGTCCAAACCAATGACCTATATGGTGCAATTAATATCAAACCTAAAGATAAATGTAGATCAAAGATAAATGTAGTTTGAAAGACATCAAAATTATTTATTTTATAAATAATGGAATGACATACTGATCAATTTTTTTTCTAAAAAATTGAAGACTTGCCTATGCTCCGCATCATCCAGAAGCTGCAACCCAAGAAAGTCACGGCTAGGCTCAAATAATCCCTGCGTATCGCATGAGTACGTGGGATATCGGATGTGAATGAAGTGTGAATGTTCTACTAAATCATAACTTTACTTACTACGTCATCATCCCTATGATGGACTAACTTCTTGGGCTTTCTTTTGAGATCCGGAGTAGTTTAAGGTAAGGGGACGAATGGACTGCATAAGAGATAGGAGCCCCGAACTATCTGCTTTAGCTGCGTAACCCATCTCTCGGTATGCTGTGGGACTGCATGCTTGATGGGTACCATCGGGCTATCAGCACTCACAAACTCAATAAGCGACACATCGGATGCCACCTCATGAGTGCTCTCCTTTGCATCCTTGAATTTAGTGCTCCCTTCAGTGCTCTTTAATACTGCCTGTAACTTAAAAATCAACTTATCCTTCTCAGTGAGCATCATCCCAAGCTCTATCTTCTCGGCATCATCTCGAGCCCTCCCACTTCTCACCTCTGTAAAGATGCATTGATATTTATGTATGAGCTCTATCTGAGGATAAATATGCAACAATTATATATATCAGTAATGAATTTTAAAAATATTTAATTATACGACAGGTCAATACCGCGACAGTGCTACGACTGCTAGCTCTACTCCTCTTCTTATCCATCTTAGTTGTTTTACCCATCTTACTTGTTTCATCTTTAGCTCTATCTATTTGACAGGTGGAAAGACTCACTTCAAGCAGCAACATCTCATCCGATGATGATGCTCGTAGTGGATCTTGAATTTGAAAATAAAAGCAAAATAGTTAGATCCCTAATCTTATAAAAAAAAATATAATATCAAGCATCAAAGTAATACTATATCTCCATATTTTAGGCCCTTCAATACCTCTCCTAAGTAGGCCCTTTTTCTAAACTGAGGTTTCTCTCAATCCAGGATTCGAAGAAGCCAGACAAAAATAGATGATTTGACTATGCCTGTTCTCTCAAAGAGCCAGACCTAAAAGAAAGAAAAGCAATCACATATGATAATCACAATAGAATAAAAAGATAAAGGAATAACTTAAACACCTTTCTTACCATCAGAACTATAACATATCCATTAAGATAATTGGTGCTCTCCTTCGCACCTCTCTCCCTTCTCTTTATCTTCTCCGCAGCCCTTCGAATAAATTTCATGAGCTGCTCGTGGACTTCTCTGGCCCATGCAAAATGCCCAATGTCCTCTAAGGGGTCAACAATGGAGAAGATCCATGGTGCAATGCTAAGATTCGATAAAGGAAATAAAATTATATCCAAAAGGTACAAAATAAGCAGTTGCACCATTGATCGGATGCCATTGGAAGAAGAATCAAACAATAATTCTTTGATCCTATCTTCCAATGCATCTCTCCTAACTATTCCCCCTGCAAATGTGCGGTCCTAACTACACTATGGGGGGCCTTCTTCATATCAATGGCTACCTCATTCAAGGGTAGGCCCAAAATGAGGGCAACATTCTTAGCATAGAAGATCAATGTCTGCCCTTCTAAATAATATCCCCTGTTGCTATCGTCTTAGTAACTGAGGAGTTGGTCTACAACTATATACTCCTGTGTGATGATTGGGATGTCAACAATATAGTAGAAAGATGTCTGCTATATCAATCTTTTATGGATATCCATTAATAGCTCTCGGATACCCCTGATGAAGTCTACGTATCCCCATAAATAGCAGCGACAATTTAACAATCAGGGGAGAGCTTTCTTTCGAGAGCTCCTCTTATCACTCAAAGAGGACTTTGAATGAACCATCTGCAATGGAGATCAGTTATAATTTATTTACTACATAAATTGAATGAACCATCTGCAAGAATCAATCGAGATCAGTTATAATTTATTTACTATATAAATTAAAAATTAAATATATTAACATAATTCTACAACATTCATACAGCACTTTGAAAATTTGTGATTAAAAAGTGAAAAGTGGTAAGAATATCCTTACTCTGGCTGTACGTGAGGGTGGTGGCAGGTGATGGCAGCACCAATTAGGTGTGACAACAAGTTGTGGCAGTCCCGGTTAGGAGCGATAGCAAATGCTGGCGGCGACAGTTAAGGACGACAATGGTGGGTGCTACCGACGACAGTTAGGTGTGGAGCCAGGTGGTGGCAACGACAATTGGGGGCACTCGAGCCTGGTGGCGGTGTCGGTTGGGGGCGGTGTAGCTGGTGGCAGATGGGGGTGGAGGGTGGAAGTTAGATTTTGGGGAAAAGCCAGCCATGGGAGGAGGCAGTAGGTGGAGGTTAGGACATAATACGGTTTGCTACTATCGAGTGGGGGTTGGGATCTGGAACAGCTGACGGCAGATGGAGGCAGTGGGATCCAGTCAATCAAAGCCGATAGTGGGTGCAAGTTGACAAAGAGCCGGCGACGGGTGGGTTGAAGAACTTGGGGATAGGGCATTGGAGGTTGGAGAATAGTCGGATTGAAGAACTTGGGATTGGGACATTGGAGGTTGGGGAATAGTGGATGGCAACACTCAGCAAGAGTTGGGAGAGAGGGAGAGATAGAGGGGAGAAGAAGATCTGACGGTTGGGGAAGAGCTAGCGGTGGGGGTATTGGGTTGATTGGAGTTTTGAATGGGAGATGGGGGAAGAGGGTCTGAGGGAGAGAGATGAAAGTAGAAGGGGGAGAAGAGGATTCGGGAGAGGGATGGGAGAGGGATCGCAGTACGGGATAGATATTCGAAGACATGGCAGAGAGCGCACATGGGTTGACGTCGCATCACAATCAATGCACGCTCTCATCCCATTGCGTCTCTTTTTATCTTTTTTTTTAAGCTAGGTCAGCTAACGGATGACAGAAATCCTCCGTTTGTCCAAACATCTGACTTAAAGATGAGCACCGATCCAACGGAGAGGGATCCGACTAGAAGGGAGCTGGGATCCGGTCAATCGAATCCTAGTATATATATATATTATATGGATGGATGCATGCATAGACATATGATGGAAGGATATATGCATGCATGCACGTATTGGTGAATGCACCATCTACGATATAAACTCAAAATATCCTTTTTCTAAGCAAAGTGTGATCAATGAGACAAGTCCCAATTCTGACATCTATCTAATCCCACTTAAGTTTAATTTCTACTAGAAAATAATAATAATAATAATATTTTCAAAAACCTAACTCGCTGGCCTTACTTCATCTCGACCTGATCTAGAATTTGTTTTACCCTCATGAGACCTAATGGTCATTAACTGTCTCATAGTAGAGGACCTTAACACCTGATCTGCTACCCTACCTTTGCAAATAAAGCACCTTATCATTTCAACATAATCTATGTGGGACCAAAGACTGAGCAGATCGAAAACACTTCAATAATGCTTGCATTTCCAATTCCTAGATGTATAAGTCTATCTCGGTCTTTTTATTTTCTAGTACAGAGGCCACATTAGTCTATATCAGCTTGGCCATGCAAATCACAATAGCAATGCATGAGGCTTTATTGATTTAGTTCATGGATGATGTTCATCAGATGATTCTATTTTAAGGAACTTAATTCTCATCTAAGGCTAAAAAAAGAAATCACACCACGAATGGATGGTGCTGATAAGTCTAATTTACTAACATTTAGAAACTCAGTGTGCTCTAAAATG
The DNA here is from genome assembly GCF_000442705.2 of Elaeis guineensis. Lineage (NCBI taxonomy): Eukaryota > Viridiplantae > Streptophyta > Magnoliopsida > Arecales > Arecaceae > Elaeis > Elaeis guineensis. Next base: position 49,028,291 of record NC_026007.2, on the reverse strand, counting down.
ATGCGTCATCATGGGGATAGGGAAATTCTCAAGGTCAGCTCATAGATCATAAGAAAACTCAGGAGCTCTTTCAATAGAAGTTTGTTCAAATCTTTGCCTCCTGGATGCTCATCATCTGGCCTCCCATGATCTTAGTAGAGATATGTGAATATTTCTTTCCAATTTATTGTTAGTATAGGATTATTGAGTGCTTGAAGTGCATTAATTATGTCAATGAACTTAATAAATATTTCAATAATAGATTCATCAGGTTTCATATTAAATAGCTCATAGTTATGAACTAACATATTATTTTTGGATTCTTTGGCTTGATTTTTATGCTCGGGTGACTTCCAATATCCCAAATTTTTTGGAAAACATGCATGTGGCTGTTCTATTAAATTCATTAGAATTAAAAGCACAAGAAAGTATGTTCATGGCTGTTGTATTCAGCTGGGCCATCATTTTGTTGTTATCATCCCATTGACTCTCATGCCTAGGGATTCCTTTTCCATATATTAAGCTAGTGTGTGTAGACCATTAACTTTGACATTCAACATATCATAATCCATGGCTGGAGTGAAAGTCCTTATCCTAGCCTTCTAGTAGCTAGGTATAATTTAATCCATCGAGTAGGTAAAGTCTTTTGGTAAACTGCTCCTTAGTCAGAGATAAACCTCCAAAGGTTGCTATGGATCTTTTGTTCTAGATGGTTAGGTCCTTAATGGGGTAACAGATCTAATACCAAATGTTGCTTGAAAGAGCAATCCAAAAGGTAGGGTGAATTAGATCTTTTTAAAATTATAAAAACTCTTTGAGCTTAAGTGTATGTGCTGTGAATGCATAGCTAGCAAAGAAACAAAGATAAATAAAATAGTAAACAGCTATTGTGGTAAAAATAAATAAGCAAGAATATGAAATAGAAAAGGCACACAGAATTTGTGTTGGTTCAGTATATTAATTGACTCTTATGTCGACTCTCTAATTAAGGGCTTTCTCTTGGAAATTCCACTAGTAATCCAGAGATTACAAATCCATTAACTCCATAGACATCTGCAAGCCATTCACCCTTGAGCTTTATCCCTAAAGCTTGTTTACAACCTGCTTGTTGTGATCAAGCCTTTCTTCCCCCAAGTTTTAACTGTTGAAACTCTTACATTGACTTTCATGGGCTTACAACAGTAATCAAAGAACCTCTCACAAGTGGATCATACAGAGTTTGCTTAGCTCAGCAAATGCGCTTAACTGAATTGGAATGGGTCAACTAATGAAGCATTGAGCTCTTATCTCTTTGGAAATGAATCTTTGTTTTGATCTTTTATTCTATTTTTCTTGTTCTCTTTCTTATTCTTGTCTTAAATGGAAAGGATGTTTGTTTAAATACTAGAGATCGGTAGCTATGGGAACTCACTTAAGGCCATTGTTGTGTTAGGAAATGCCATCCCATGACGATCCAATATGCATGCAAAGATTTTAAAATTTAAAATGCATAGCAGAAGAAAAATTTTAAAAATTTTTCAATATTGTTCTAAAACAGTCATGCAACATAACGTATCAATGTTATACCAGGACAACCTCATATCAGAACGATGTTAAAACAAATCTCTAATTAGATCTAATCTAATATTCAAGCATGCAAAGAGATCATATCTCCATATAAAGTTGGGCATCATCATATGTACAAGATTAAGATTTATATAGAAATAAAAATTAGATTTTTATCTTTGCACAGGTAGATCTTCACTACGATCGATGATCCATAGATATCTTCAAGATCCGTTGAAGCCATGATCTGATGATCTATGGATATCTTCAAGATCTTTTTGAAGCTGCACAAGTATCTGATCTCTACAGGTATCCACATGAGACTAATCTGACCAAGAGATCTTGATCTTATTGGAGTGCTAGCTCTCTTATAGAGATCGATCCCTTGATTGTCGAATTTTTTTTCTCTTTTGATTCTCTTCTTAGGAAAATCAAAAAGATCTATAGGAGATCAAAAAATCAGATTTAATTTGATTTCTTTTTTCTTTCTCTTCTCAAAAGAAAAAAGAAGATCTAAAGAAGAAGAACAAGAGATCTAATCTCTTTTCTTTTCTTTTCATTCAACTCTTGGACTGATTATAGAGGAGGAGAGAGATGAGGCATCCAACTCTTAGACCAAGGAAGAGAGAGAGCTATCCATCTCATGGATGCCAGAAGAGAAGAAGGGAGAGGAATCACGTCCATCTCATAAACGTAGAAAGAGAGAAAGGATGAGGCATCCATCACATGGAGTGCCCTCTCCCTATTTTCTTTTCTTTGTGTGCCTAACAAAAACCCCACATGCCCTCCTCCTTTCTCATTTTCTTCATGCTATTTTTTCCCATAATCACCATGTGATATCATAAGGAGGTGTCCCCTTTTTAAACCTTATCAAATGAGGTTTGTTAGTGTTGTTAAGAGTCCTTACAAGAGAAGGACTCTTGAATGTGCCACCCCATCCCTTCCTCTTTTGCGCCCCCACATATTCCACGTATAATAAATCATGCCAAAACCATTTTCACTGTGAAAACTTGGCTTATTCTCCTTGGGGGTGTGCATAAGGGAAGAGAGTTTTAGTCTAATGGGACTCTGGAATCTTATTTTAATTTGAATCTGATTCGAATCTAATTTCGAACCTAAATTGAGTCAAACCCAGTTAGAAATTAAGTTTAATCTTATTTGGACTAAAAAATCAAATAAACCAAATCCAATCAGATTAGATCTGATTTAATTCGATCCATATTTGATCAAATCAAATAATTAATGATAATTATAATTAAGTCCTCCTATAACTCACTAACTCTTAGCAAGTCCTCTATGTAACTTTTACATAATAGTCCAACCATCGATCAAATTGATAATTGGATCTTTTGTTATTCAAAATTGCAATTCAACATTCCAAATCAATCAGCACATCTTTTGTGTATGACCTCATAGGTTCTGTTCTATCTGATAGTGAAATATATTTTGATCTCCATCAAAATATCATTGAAACTCCTTTCAATAGATTAGAACAATTCTAACTCACCAATTGAGAATTATTGACCATCAAAATAATTTTCGTTGGTTCTACAATCCATCAGTGATATTTAGCAACATGTAGTGATAACTTAGTAGAATGAAAGTAATGAACCTCTAGATGTAGTTATCGTGTGATTCAGTCCTTCTATGGTGAGTCCCGACTAGATGGAGGTCATAAAAAACTCATCAAATTCCAACATTAGTTATATGCAAGATTGACTTAACTTGAGATTATTTATGAATTTTTTTATGAAATTTTTTTTCAATATTCACACTTGCTTTGATCGAAGACTTTCTGAATCCAGTCTTATAATCGTATAGAATTTTTTATTTTCTACTAAGATCAATAGATCCCATCTAGGTGTACACCCTATTCTTACAATGAATCTACTATAGTCAACATATATCTCAAGACTCTGTATCACTAGAAGACTGAGTTATGGTATAGTCAAACTACAGTAATCTCATTGTGAACAGTTGAGGCACCGTAGGTCCAAGAACCATTCATACTACTACAGTATCGAGAAAATTACTAACGAGTGAGAAGACATCCAAGTGACTTCTTGTGTTGGTCACGTTTGATATTGTTGTTCTCTAACAAAGATCTGGACTCTCACTCTAGTGTCCCCACACTGTAGACTCAAGACTCATCTATCTTGAGAAAGCAATCCATGCACCAATCTAATTGGATCAATCACTATCTTTATGATGATCCATCGATCGAAAGTAATTTAGAAATTAACCATCAATAATATATATCTCAAATTCTTAACTCTTGAGAATATGTGTTGTTGGGTATAAAATACCCACAGCCGAAGTTCTCAGCGGGATTGACCTTTACGGGCTTCGTCCACGACTTCAACCGCAAGGAGGACTCCTCCCGGACTCCTACGGGAGCCGGGCTCCGCCACCAACTTCAACTGCCCGGACTCCTACGGGAGCCGGGCTCCGTCCACGACTTCAACCGCAAGGAGGACTCCGCCCGGACTCCTACGGGAGCCGGGCTCCGTCACCAACTTCAACTGCTGGTAAACTCCGTCCGGACTCCTACGGGAGTCGGACTTTGCACCTGACTTTAATTGCAGGAAGACTCCGCCCGGACTCCTACGGGAGCCGGGCTCCGTCCACGACTTCAACGTCAAGGAGGACTCCGCCTGGACTCCTATGGGAGCCGGGCTCCGTCACCAACTTCAACTGCTGGTAAACTCCGTCCGGACTCCTACGGGAGCCGGACTTCGCACCTGACTTTAATTGCAGGAAGACTCCGCCCAGACTCCTACGGGAGCCGGGCTCCGTCCGCGACTTCAACCGCAAGGAGGACTCCACCCGGACTCCTACGGGAGCCGGGCTCCGCCACCAACTTCAACCGCCCGGACACCTATGGGAGCCGGGCTCCGTCCACGACTTCAACCGCAAGGAGGACTCCGCCCGGACTCCTACGGGAGCCGGGCTCCGTCACCAACTTCAACCGCTGGTAAACTCCGTCCAGACTCCTACGGGAGCTGAACTTCGCACCTGACTTTAATTTCAGGAAGACTCCGCCCGGACTCCTATGGGAGTCGGGCTCCGTCCACGACTTCAACCGCAAAGAGGACTCCGCCCGGACTCCTACGGGAGCCGGGCTCCACCACCAACTTCAACCGCCCGGACTCCTACGGGAGCCGGGCTCCGTCCACGACTTCAACCGCAAGGAGGACTCTGCCCAGATTCCTACGGGAGCCGGGCTCCGCCACCAACTTCAACCGCCCAGACTCCTACGGGAGCCGGGCTCCGTCCATGACTTCAACCGCAAGGAGGACTCCGCCCGGACTCCTACGGGAGCCGGGCTCCGTCACCAATTTCAACTGCTGGTAAACTCCGTCCGGACTCCTACGGGAGCCGGACTTCGCACCTGACTTTAATTGCAAGAAGACTCCGCCCGGATTCCTACGGGAGCCGGACTCCGTCCACGACTTCAACCGCAAGGAGGACTCCGCCCGGACTCCTACGGGAGCCAGGCTCGACCACCAACTTCAACCGCCCGGACTCCTACAAGAGCCGGGCTCCGTCCACGACTTCAACCGCAAGGAGGACTCCGCCCAGACTCCTACGAGAGCCGGGCTCCGTCACCAACTTCAACCGCTGGTAAACTCCGTCCGGACTCCTACGGGAGCCGAACTTCACACCTGACTTTAATTACAGGAAGACTCCGCCCAGATTTCTACGGGAGCCGGGCTCTGTCCACGACTTCAACCGCAAGGAGGACTCCGCCCGGACTCCTACGGGAGCCGGGCTCCGTCACCAACTTCAACTGCTGGTAAGCTCCATCCGGACTCCTACGGGAGTCGAACTTCGCACATGACTTTAATTGCAGGAAGACTCCGCCCAGATTCCTACGGGAGCCGGGCTCCGTCCATGACTTCGACCGCAAGGAGGACTCCGCCCAGACTCCTACGGGAGCCGGGCTCCGTCACCAACTTCAACTGCTGACACTCCAGTCGGACTTCAGCCGGCAGACCTTCGCCCCCTGGCGCGCCGCAGTAATAGCCGCGATTCTGCTCCATTCCCTGCGGCAGATTCCACGCGGCTCCATCACTCCACGACCCTGCTCCACCTCCTGTGATGGATTCCACATGGCTCCATCACTCCTTGGCAGACCGTAATAATGGCCACGGTCCTGCTCCACTTCCTGTGACGGATATCGTGCGTTCTTCTATCCTCTGGCAAGTTGCGACAACGGACATCGCTCCGCTTCTCGTGGCAGACTCCACGTGGCACGCCCCGGTAATAGCCACGGGTTCACCCCACTACTCTCTACAATAAATTTTTCCTGACTATGGGCGGCCCACTGCCAGACGGTTATAGGCGTCACCATCAGTTTGTTGCCCCCTTCGCCTATAAAAGGGAAACTCCAAATACGTTATTCTATAAGCTCTTGTTTTTGCCTAGAAACTCTGCTAAAATTTTCGTTCGAGCACTCCATTCTTGTTTATGCAGAGAACTGACTTGAGCATTGGAGGGTCTTGCCGGAGCAACCCCACCTCCAGTTTAGACTTCTTTTGCAAGTCCCGGCGGCGATCGCGACTCCCTCGACTCCAGCTTCTCCGGTGCAAGCAAATTTTTGCACCAACAGGATTGGCGCTAGAGGAGGGGGTGAACCTTCTCAGTATCCTTGTTCTTAAAGGAGCGCTCAACGGGATCGCCCCCGCGCATTTCTTCCGACGTCCCTTCCTCCTTTCTCCACTCGGTCCTTGCTCGATGCCTCCCCGCAAGGCATCCACGCGACGATCCACGGCCTACGCGGCCAGATCTCAGGCTCCAGCCTCACCTCCTGTTTCCCAACCCCCTCCTCCTCCTCTGGCAACGGCGGTCGGTGCGAAGCAGTTTGATCTGCTAGCGCAGTAGGTCAGAGGCCTCACTGAAGCTGTGCAGGCTATGCAGCAGTAGCAGCCGCCGCAGGCATCAGTGTGCCTGGAAGGGGTGTCGTCGGAACACCAGATCCGATGGCGGGGTGGGCCACTTGGGCTAGCCGTCCCGTCTTTCCTGGAAAAATGAACCCGAGGGTGGAGAGCCCTCAATCAGATCACGACTCCACCCCTAGAAGATCCCTGCTCCCATTCTGCCAGAGTACCCTCGAGACTCGAAGTCGAGAGGATTTTCTAGACCGGAGACTCCAAGAGATGAACCGGTGGATTGAAGAACTCCGCCATGCTCCCCCCGCTTATGGTGAAGATATTTGCACTGACCCTCCCTTTTCTCAAATGATCATGCAGGAACCGATCCCGCCAAACTTCAAGCTCCCCCAGTTCGAAAGCTACGACGGGACCTCGAACTCGGTTGATCATCTGGAAGCCTTTCGGATGATGATGCTGCTTCACGGTGCTCCCGACGCCATTCTGTATCGAGCCTTCCCATCCACCTTGAAGGGAGCGACGAGAAACTGGTACTCGGCTCTGAAGTCGGGTACCATCTTTTCCTTCGATCAGATGAGCCACCAATTCGTGGCCCATTTTGTCAGTAGCCGACACCCCCGGAAGGGTTCGGAGTCCCTCATCAATATCAAGCAGAGGGAGGGGGAGTCCATCCGGGCCTACATCAACCGTTTCAACGTCACGGCGCTGGAGGTCCGAAACTTGGACCAATCAGTCCCAATGGCCGCTCTGAAGGGCGGCCTTCAGAAGAATGACCTTTTGTTCTCCCTGGAGAAGAAGTACCCCAGGGATTTTGCTGATTTGTTGGCTCGGGCTGAAGGGTACGCCCGAGTGGAAGAAGCCTTCAAAATGAAGGATGAGGAGGCCGCGAGAGAGCGGCAGGCGGGAGACTCGAGTAAGCCCGCAGTCGAAAAAAGGCCGAGGGAAGCTCGACCGCGTTCTCGATCCCCTCCTGGGCACAAGCGTGCCCATACTCCACCCCGGGTACGCAGGCAGAGGAGTCCGGATCGTGGGGTTCGGCGGGGCTCTCCACCGAGGAGGTTCCGCAACTACGCCCCCCTCAATACCTCGAAGACCCAGGTACTGATGGAGGTCAGGGAGCAGCTCCCTAGGCCAGAGAGGATGCGCACACACCCCGAGAAGTGCAACCCCAACAAGTTCTGTCTCTACCACCGTGACCACGGCCACGACACGGAGGAATGCAACCAGCTCTGAGATGAGATCAAGGAGCTCATCCAGTGAGGTCGACTCGACAGGTTCATCCGACGTCGGCTTGAGGGTAGAGAAGATCGGCCAAGGGTCCTACCGCAACCTGAGCTGCCAAGGAGGGAGGAGCAGCTCAGAGATCAGCCTCCAATCGGGACCATCGACTCCATCGCCGGAGGGCCTCAAGGAGGAACAGACCTCCCACAACCATGGAACCCGAGAAACCTGTAAATGTATCGCTTACAATTTCGCCTTGAATCTAAATTCCTTTCGACTTGGCATGCTCCCCCCATTTGGCATGGATTTGTCACGACTGGGTATAACCTCTTCAAACAATTAAAGCAAAGTTATGTTAGGAACGGGAGGAGAACCTTATCCTAACATAACTAAAATGAAAGTCCGATTATCTTGAGATCGGATTGGGGGAGAGGCCTTGCAGCGCCCTAATGTGTCCCCACAGCCATGTCAGGAACAGGAGGAGAACCTCGTCCTGACATGAGCAAAGTCAAAGGTCTGATTCTTTTAGACCGGATAGGGGGAGAGGCCTTGCAGCGCCCTAATGTGCCCCCACAGCCATGTCGGGAACAGGAGGAGAATCTCATCCTAACATGAGCAAAGTCAAAGGCTCGGTTCTTTTAGACCGGATGGGGGGAGAGGCCTTACAATGCCCCAATGTGCCCCCACAGCCATGTCAGGAACAGGAGGAGAACCTCGTCCTGACATGAGCAAAGTCAAAGGCCCGGTTCTTTTAGACCGGATGGGGGGAGAGGCCTTACAATGTCCTAATGTACTCCCACAGCCATGTCAGGAACAGGAGGAGAACCTCATCCTGACATGAGCAAAGTCAAAGGCCCGGTTCTTTTAGACCGGATGGGGGGAGAGGCCTTGCAGCACCCTAATGTGCCCCCACAGCCATGTCAGGAACAGGAGGAGAACCTCATTCTGACATGAGCAAAGTCAAAGGCCCAGTTCTTTTAGATCGGATGGGGGGAGAGGCCTTACAACGCCCCAATGTGCCCCCACAGTCATGTCAGGAACAGGAGGAGAACCTCGTCCTGACATGAGTAAAGTCAAAGGCCCAGTTCTTTTAGACTGGATGGGGGGAGAGGCCTTACAACACCCTAATGTGCCCCCACAGCCATGTCAGGAACAGGAGGAGAACCTCGTCCTGACATGAGCAAAGTCAAAGGCCCGGTTCTTTTAGACCGGATGGGGGGAGAGCCCTTACAACGCCTTAATGTGCCCCCACAGCCATGTCAGGAACAGGAGGAGAACCTCGTCCTGACATTAGCAAAGTCGAAGGCTCGGTTCTTTTAGATCGGATGGGGGGAGAGGCCTTACGACACCCTAACGTGCCCCCACAGCCATGTTAGGAACAGGAGGAGAACCTCATCCTGACACGAGCAAAGTCGAAGGCCCGGTTCTTTTAGATCGGATGGGAGGAGAGACCCTTGCAATGGCCCTTATGTGCCCCTGCGGCCCCGTTGGGAACAGAAGGAGAACCTCGCCCTGACGGTGACGAAGCCCGACCGCCCGACAAGATCGGATAAAGGGGAAAGGCCCCTCAGCAGCACCTTCACACTCCTATGCAACCCCGCAAAAAGCGAGGGGGGGCCTCACTCTGAAAAGAGGAGAGAAATTAAAGAGGAAGAGCGACGAGCAACGTCGGAAACAGATGAAGGACAAACCACACCAAAGACGTAAGGAACCTCATTTCAACAAAGACGGGAAGTTCCTACCAAATACCCCCGGCCACTAGGAAGGCTCTCGACACCGGTCAAGAAGACAGCGATGTCTCTGAAGTAATGCAGAGTTCAGACCACCAAGCTCGAGCCTACGGCCGTGAACGATGAGGAGAGCAAACCAGCGCATCGATGACTGGGTACCCCCCGACGACGTCAACGTCGGACAAGTCGAAAAACAAGAGAAGTTCGACGGACAATAATTTAATACAATATGCGGGCGAGGTAACACAAAATTTTCTTTTCATTTCATTTGTGAAATATCCACCACAAAGCCCAAAAGGCCAAAGGAACAAAAGCAAAACAACAAAAGCGGGACAAAACGACAAAAGGGAAAATGTATACATGGAAAGACAGAAGGACAAAAAGAGCCCTAGGGAAGCTCTGCTCCTTTCGATCTAGAATTATCTGCTCCACTCCTCATCCAGGACTGCCTTAGATTCTCAATTTCTTCTTCTAGCTCTCTCCTTTTTAGTAGCGCATCCTGGAGCGCCCGACGAAGTCGCTGGCTCTCGGTCTCTGCCTCTCGATGCCTCTTTCTCAGGACCTCAGATTCTGCCTCCATGTCCATGACGGCCTGCTGCTCGTATGTCAGCTGGATCTTCAATTGTTGCAGCTCAGCCATCCTTTCCCCAAGGGCGACAGAAAGTCCTTCGATGGTTCCTCTCAGAGACCGGAGTTCGTTGGAATCCCAGGCAGAAGTCAGCTGAGCCCTGTCAGCCAGCTGCCTCTGAAGACGGGCGACTTCATCGGTTGCCACCCTGAGTCTCCCTTTATATTCCTCTACCTGCCTGCGCCAACCGACCCGATGCATGTCGTAGCTCACCTCGGCGTCCTGAAGCTGCTGCTGAAGGTCGGAGACCTTCTTCGACCACTCCCGATCGCCGTCGGCCTGAGCCAAGAGCCGGGACGAACTTCCTCCCAGCTGGCCGATCTTCTCCATTGCAACCGACAGTTCCACCCTGAGAGTGCTAATCTTGGCAGCTTGAGCCCAAATTCGGTCGCTGGCGCTCTTCTTGCATTCCTCAAGCTCCTTCGCGAAGTCCGCCTTCCTCCGGCTATACTCCATGATCCCCTTCACGTGGAGATTTTGAAAGTGGGTGGCCTCCACGATGGCTTCAGAATGACCCTCTCTCAATCTGTGAAGCTCGCCTTCCATCTTCCTTGACTTTTTCGTCAAGTGAAGGACTTCCTTCTTCAGCCGCTGGATCGTCGACTTCAGCAGAATCCTCAAGGGCAGGAGAAGTGCCTCTGCAGGACACTGCCATCGGAAGGCAAAAGCGTCAAGACACGACTCATCACAGAAAGAAAAGCAGAGAGAAGAAAGGGGGGAGGGAGAAGCCACCCACGATAAAAAATTCAACTTTATTGATTGGATGATTCTCGAAGATAAAAAGGAAAAGAAAAATTACGGTAAAATAAAAATACAAGGTCGGAGGTCTCAGACCTCAGGGGCAGGGGTTGGAGAACTCGGCATCCCTGGAAGGGGGGTTGCGGCGGCAGTGGCAGCGGGAGAGGGACCGGCCTTGTCTTCAGACTCCTCACCCAGGAAGCTGAGGTCGAGCTCCGAAAATTTCCTGGCCACCTTCTCCTGGCAGAGCTCGAACCCCTTGATGAATGCCTCCTGGCCGAATTGGACATTCAGGTCTCTCATCTCTGTGGAGGTCTTGAATTCCTCTACCGCAAGGACCCTGGCCTCCGAGACCAGGACTGGAATTTGCTCAGCCAAGTTGGCGACCTCGACCTCCGCCTTTCTCACCGTCTCCTCCAAGGTCTGCTTCTCCTCCTCCCGAGCTTGTTTCTCTCTTTTCAGGGCCTCTTGGAGGGCGACTACTTCGGCTGCCTTTTCTTTAAGGTGAGCGACCTCGGCCCGACAGCGTTCCTCCACCTGGACGGCATCCCTCCTCACCCGATTCGTCGCCTCGATATTGGCGAGGAGCTGGTGCCCAATCTGCAAGGGCGACAAGGGGATCAGAACAAGGGTCGAATAGTCGGTTAAATGAAGATTTGTTTACCTCGAGGAAGGACCCTAGGGAGTCCCAGACCTGCTGCTCAGGATCGATGCGGTCGATCCTCTCGACGACTTCCGGCAGGATGCAGCCGTCGATCAACCACCTGATCAAGTCCCTGTCATTGAAGGGATTCTCCGACTCCTCTTCAGAATAGAGGGACTCGTCAGCGGTGGCTCGGCGGCTACTCCCCCTGTGGGCCACCGACTTCATTCTCTTCTCCCTCTCGACTACGAGCGCCTCCATGAGGCGGACCCCCGAAATGGGAGCCCCAGTCGGTGGACTCCTCGAAGAAGCCCGGGGGGCCGTAGGTTCAGCATCCGAAGGAATGTCGATCGTTGGAGCCGCCTGGACGGGTGCGGCCAAGCTCGACTCCTCCGCCCTGACCCTCTTTGCCGATCCGGAGGCCGCGGCACCCTTTCTTTTACGGGCCTTGAGGCCTCTAGCAAGCATCCGTGCTGCTTCGACGTCCATTCCTTAAAAAAAAAAAAAAGAAGAAGAGAAAGAGAAAGGGGAGAGAGATCAGAAATCAATAATGGAATAAAAAAGGAGTGGCACAAAAAAAAAAAAGGGGGAGGAAAGAGAAGGAAAAAGGACAGAAGAAAAAGAAGAGAAAGGAAAAGATGAAGTACTCGCAGGATCCTGGGGGCTCAGGCCAATGTTGAACAAAAATTGCTCTCTCAGAAGGTTGGGAAGGGAAGGAGCAAAATAGGCGAGAAGCTTCTGGGCAGCCTGGAGGTCATCCTCCCCCAGGCTGGGGGCCCGACGGACAAAATCCCTTAGAGAGCCCCAAGGGGGCAGGCCTAGCCTCAGGGTCGGGCAGTGGACGAAGAGGTATTTCCCCTTCCAGTTGTAGATTGAAGAGGGGGCACCTTTCAGCAACCCCTTCTTGCCGAACTGAGGGGAGAAATACCACCAGTCCTTCGCCGAAGGATGATGCTTGAAGGTATAGAAGTGTCTAAACAGAGAGAGGGACGGTTGGACCTCGACTACATGACAAAGGGAGAGAAACCCTATCAAAAACCTAAAAGAATTCGGAGCAACGGAAGCCAAAGAGATGTCTAAGAAGCGAAAGAGGGCGACAACAAAGGATGGAAGCAGAAGTCGGAGTCCGGCACGGAATGCCTCCTGATACAGGCAAAAACGACCGGATGGGGGAGTGCTAGCCCGGTCGGAGGGGCCAGGCAGCTCCAGGTCGTACTCCAGAGAAACTCCATACTGAACCCTTATCAGAAGGAGTTCATCTGGAGTCAGGGATCATGGAATGGCGCCCGGTGCAAAAATCGGACGAAGGCCAGCCCCAGAAGCGGGTTCATCTACAGAGCGAGGGACCTGGGGGGTTGAAATAGACCCTGGGATCCGGTGCCATAATGATCGCGAATCCCCCCAGGTCGGCCCGCGCTCGACACGTGTCCCACTCGCCATGGCAGGCGGCTCAAAGTGGCTGACGGTTAGTAGGGCCATTATTGCATCGTACCTGAGCTAGTGTACCAGCGAGAATTTCGAAGGGTCCCTTTGTATCGCCCCGATTCGAAAAGACTCCAGCACGCACACATTTAATGCCAAAATATCTGGGGGCGGTCGTGCGCAGAATTCGAGGGGACAACCTCGACTATGCCAATCTCTCTGTACTTTCTTCATTCGAAATTCAAACTCGAAAGTAGGGGGACTAGTGTTGGGTATAAAATACCCGCAGCTGAAGTTCTCAGCGGGATTGACCCTTGCGGGCTCCGTCCACGACTTCAACCACAAGGAGGACTCCGCCCGGACTCCTATGGGAGCCGGGCTCCGTCACCAACTTCAACTGCTGGTAAACTCCGTCCGGACTCCTACGGGAGCCGAACTTCGCACCTGACTTTAATTACAGGAAGCCTCTGCCCGGACTCCTATGGGAGCCGGGCTCCGTCCACGACTTAAACCGCAAGGAGGACTCCGCCCGGACTCCTACGGGAGCCAGGCTCCGTCACCAACTTCAACCGCTGGTAAACTCCGTTCGGACTCCTACGGGAGCCGGTCTTCGCACCTGACTTTAATTGCAGGAAGACTCTGCCCGAACTCCCACGGGAGCCGGGCTCCGTCCGCATCTTCAACCGCAAGGAGGACTCCGCCCGGACTCCTACGGGAGCCGGGCTCCACCACCAACTTCAACCGCCCAGACTCCTACGGGAGCCAGGCTCCGTCCATGACTTCAACCGCAAGGAGGACTCCGCTCGGACTCCTACGGGAGCCGAGCTCCATCACCAACTTCAACCGCTGGTAAACTCCGTCCGGACTCCTACGGGAGCCGGACTTCGCACCTGACATTAATTGCAGGAAGACTCCACCCAGACTCCTACGGGAGCCGGGCTCCGTCCATGACTTCAACCGCAAGGAGGACTCCGCCCGGACTCCTACGGGAGCCGGGCTCCGCCACCAACTTCAACCGCCCGGACTCCTACGGGAGCCAAGCTCCGTCCATGACTTCAACCGCAAGGAGGACTCCGCCCGGACTCCTACGGGAGCCGGGCTCCGTCACCAACTTCATCTGCTGGTAAACTCCGTCCGGACTCCTACGGGAGCCAGACTTCGCACCTGACTTTAATTGCAGGAAGACTCCGCCCGGATTCCTACGAGAGCCGGGCTCCGTCCACGACTTCAACCGTAAGGAGGACTCCGCCTGGACTCCTACGGGAGCCGAGCTCGGCCACAAACTTCAACCGCCTGGACTCCTACGAGAGCCGGGCTCCATCCATGACTTCAACCGCAAGGAGGACTCCGCCCGGACTCCTACAGGAGCCGGGCTCATAGGAGTCCGGGCTCGGCCACCAACTTCAACCGCCCGGACTCCTACGGGAGTCGGGCTCCGTTCATGACTTCAACCGCAAGGAGGACTCCGTCCGGACTCCTACGGGAGCCAGGCTCCATCACCAACTTCAACTGCTGGTAAACTCTGTCCGGACTCCTATGGGAGCCAGACTTCGCACCTGACTTTAATTGCAGGAAGACTCCGCCCAGATTCCTATAGGAGCCGGGCTCTATCCACGACTTCAACCGCAAGGAGGACTCCGCCCGAACTCCTACGGGAGCCGGGCTCCGTCACCAACTTCAACTGTTGGTAAGCTCCGTCCGGACTCCTACGGGAGCCGGACTTCGCACATGACTTTAATTACAGGAAGACTCCGCCCAGATTCCTACGGGAGCCAGGCTCCATCCACGACTTCGATCGTAAGGAGGACTCCGCCCAGACTCCTACAGGAGCCGGGCTCCATCACCAACTTCAACTGCTGACACTCCAGCCGGCAGACCTTCACCCCCTGGCGCGCCGCAGTAACAGCCGTGATTCTGCTCCATTCCCTGCGGCAGATTCCATGCGGCTCCATCACTCCACGACCCTGCTCCACCTTCTGCGACAGATTTCACGCGGCTCCATCACTCCTTGGCAGGCCGTAATAATGGCCACGGTCCTGCTCCACTTCCTGCGATGGATACCGTGCGATTCTTCTATCCTCTGGCAAGTCGCGACAACGGACGCCGCTCCGCTTCTCGTGGCAGACTCCATGTGGCATGCCCCGGTAATAGCCACGGGTCCACCCCACTACTCTCCGCAACAAACTTTTTCTGACTATGGGCAGCCCACTGCCAGACAGTTACAGGCGTCACCATCAGTTTGTTGCCCCCTTCGCCTATAAAAGGGGAACTCCAGATACGTTATTCTATAAGCTCTTATTTTTGCCTAGAAACTCTGCTAAAATTTCTGTTCGAGCGCTCCATTCTTGTTGAGGCAGAGAACTGACTTGAGCGTCGGAGGGTCTTGCTGGAGCAACCCCACCTCTGGTTTAGACTTCTTTTGCAGGTCCCGACGGCGATCGCGACTCCCTCGACTCCAGCTTCTCCGATGCTTGCAGATTTTTGCACCAACATGTGTCATCATCTTATTAACTTCCTAATGATTCATGGATATATACACTATATGAATGGTAACTAACTATCCTAAATAATTAGGTCAAGTACAAAATTATGTCTTTAAAAAAATAATGCATCAATCCGATTGACTTCTAGGGCATACATCTAACATGTTGTGCCCTAAATGCCCAATCTATTAGAAAATATATCTTAAAGCCAATCATCTAGATTGTAGATGATTGTGCTCCATATAAGTATATGAATTATATAATGATAAATGTTATCTGGCAGATTCATCATAAAAAATATATCTTCTAAAATAGAACTCATATGTTATGATGAAGTCTTAAAACTACTTTCAAAATGATAAAGAAGGATTTATCATATGGTTCTTAAATTCTGCTTGCGACCAAATGATACAATTATTACAAAGATAATAATTATATCGAGTGTAGGTTGTTGCATGCCATATTAGTTAGTTGTCATCTTAACCAAGACGTGTGGTGATATGGGTATGGCATACGGGTGATATGTAGGAATATATTTTACTGAGCGTGATCACTTTCGGAGCACTCTGCTGTCAAGGATTGCTCTGATGGGACATGGGTATATGTGTCCCTCGGACCTGAGGCTATCTCGGTGACTTGCAAGCAACTCACTGTACTTTGGTGTCAGACTATCCGAATATTTAATTTGATGACAGAAGATTTTTGGATACAGTCAAGTACTTGTGAAGTCTAAGTATGAGTCAAGATGGGATTGATCACTCCAAGTAAAATTAGAGATGATGCATCATTGTGTTTCAATTCAGCAAAACTTTGGCCAAAGTAGTCCTAGTGAAGAGTCACAAGATTATTGAGGTGGAGACACAATATCGACCACTCTTTCTGGGTTGACAGTTTACCCATAGTCATCTTTGAGCATCAAGTATCAAAGGGATAAATTATACAATAACTATATCCAAATGGGTTCTAGAGTGTTGCTAGGCATACATTCGGCCTATCCGGACGTCAGATCCCATTGCTAGATGCTTACATTGATTAGTACAAGAATTATTTTTATACTACTAGCTTAGATTCGAACCTATGGGGTCACACACATAGAAGTACTTGTCCGATCAAATGGCTGATCAATAATTATGAATTGTTGAAAGATTTAATTATCAATTTGATTGATGATTAATCTTATGCAAAGGTTGCAATAAATTATTATCTAATAGTTAGTAAATTAGATGAATAATTAATTAACAATATGATTGTTAATTAGCTCAATTTGATTGAGCAATGAAGATTAGATTAGATCTAATTGAATTGGATTCAATTAGATTGGATTTGGATTAATTGGATGCAGTCTCATTAAATAATAAGGCCAATTTTAATTGATCTTAGGGATGCATGAATATGTATTTTATAAGCTTGGATTGGATCTAACTCTATTTGATAATAGGCTTTGATTGGATCAAACCTCATTGGATAATAGGCTTGATTGGATCAAGCCTTATTATCAAATAGCTTTCCTGAATCCTTCAAGAATCAATCCCTGGATCAATGGGATTTTTATCTAACTAATTATGATTAAATTGGAGCCTAATAATTGGGCTAAGACCCAATTAGTTAGTTTATTATAACTAATTTCTAAGTTAATTAGGATTGGGTCCAAGAATTAGTTAGGAATTGAATCAAAATCTTGAATCCTATTGGGAATAGGACTAAATCCAAACCCCATGTGATATTTATCTACGCACCCCATTCTCTTTTTAACGTGAAAAATACCTAACACCCCATATGAGCCGCCACTCCCTTCTCCTCTTTTTCTCCCATACGTGAAGTGGAAAAGGAGGTGCCCCAATCTCCTCTTTGTTGGACGGCCCAACATCCTCACGCCAAGATCCTGTTTCTCCTCTTTTTTTGGTATATTTTCTAATCCTTTTCTTGCTAATTTTTAGACATTAAAAAGAGACTTTTCTGCTGGTTATACAGCAGAAAATTAGAGAAAAAAATTCTTCCCAAGGTGAGAGATCAAGAAAGAAGAAGGATCTTCTTTCTTGCGTGCAGCCTTGAAGAAGAAGTTCTTTTTTCAGATTTTTTTTTTATTTTTTTCAGATAAAAATTAAATTAGATCTAATTTTTTAATATATATATTTATAAGAGAAATATCAGAAAAATTTATTTTAGGTTTGAGGCTTCTTGAACTTTTAGATCGAAGAAGAAGATGGGTCTTCTTTCTTGCGCGCAGCCTTGAAGAAGAAAGAGTTCTTCTTCTAGTTTTTTCTTCTATTTTTTTCTAAAATAAAAATTAGATTAAATCTAATTTTTAATATAAAAATTTGGAGAAGAAATATCAAAAAAATTTTATTGAACGTTTGGATTTTTCTTGAGTTCTAGATCGAGAAGAAAAAGAGAGAAGAAGAGAGAAGAATGGTTCTTCTCTTGGATCCTTCTTTTGGATTTTTTTAGATCTCAAGATTTTATATGATTTTCAATATGAGCAATCAGATTAGATCTGATTTTTATCATAGAAAATTAGAAAAGAAAAGTTCTTCTTAAGGGCATGAAAGAAAGAGAGAAAGGTTCTCTCTTATACATGAAAAATTGAGAAGAAAGGGTTCTTCTCTTGATCTCTATTGTAGAGATCAGATGCATGGATCCAGAAAGAAAAGAAGAGGGTCTCCTTATTCTTTAATTCTATCATGTTCTTCTCAAATCAGCCAATGGATGGTGTTTTTGCGAGCTAGCACTCCTGAAGAGATCGATCAGTATGAGGACTTCGTGTGGATACCCGTAGAGATCGGACACGTGTGTGGTTGTCAAGCATCATGAAGAATCATCCACAATGAATTTCAGATGCAGTGATCTGCTACCCACACTCAGGTATGAGATTTTGATCTCAATTAATATTTAGATATAATCTAAATATGAATTAGATATGATCTAATTACACTTAGATATGTTCTGTATATGCTGATTTTAGATTTCAGATATACATACATGCATAGTAGTTAATATCATAGATTCTATATGGTAATTTAGATTTGATCTAAGTATGCATTATAGATTAAATTATTTAATCTATATATGCTCTACTGTAAAATTTGAAAAATGCATGCACATCACCCACCATGCTTTCCTTCACGGCCCAACTAGTTGTTGGAATAATCTATAGTCCAGCTCCTGTCACTTAGAAGATGATGTTTATAAATTTGGAGATGGCTCCTGATTTTATCTATTTTTGCTCAGTCCCCCTGAGACGACTACTGGCATCTAGGAGGCAGCTCTTGAATTTTTGCAATGTCAACTTCTCTTGCGTAAGATGACTTCCAAAATCTATGCTTTGACTTCTTTTGCATGAGACAACTTATGAATTGATTGAGATGACTCCTGGATCATACTGGTCGGCTCCTAGACTTAAAGGTGACTCCTCCTTTTGTGCATGTCGGTTCTAGAGTTCAGGAGGTGGCTCTTAAGACTTTGTAGTCAACTCCTCTGATTGGAGATGACTCCTGGATAAATAGGGTTGACTCATTTTCACTTAACTCTGTATCAATATAGAGGAGATGACTCCTGTTAGGCTGGAGATGGCACCTAGCCAACTCAATTTTTCCACACAATTCTGAAGATGACTACAACAGATGTAAAGGCAACTTCAATGCTTTCTCAGCATTTTTAAGCTTTCAACATTCTTTATTTCTTCACTTTACTCTATACAAAGCAAATTTAAAATAATTTATAACTTCTCAAATATTTTGTTATCATCAAAGTTAATTCTTTGGAGTCAACAACCTTTCATATGAATTTCATATTCCTTTGATAGGAGTTTCCCCAAAAACAAAATATTACTTTTAAACTTTGGAATGTTACAAATGGCATAAATAAGCCTTTGTCCACCATATTTCAAGCAACTTAAAAGGGTACCTTTGCCTTTAATTTGAAATTTTGAAGAGCCTTCAAAAGTAACATTGCTACTAACCTTTTTATCTAGCTCCATGAACTTGCTTTTGCCTCCACACATATGATTACTTGCTCCACTGTCAAGGTACCACAAACTCTTTTCTTTTCTTCTCTGTCATTATCTTTGAGTGCTAGCAATAATGTGGGCTCTTCCACTTCTTCATTATTTCCAACAAGGTTTGCCTACTCTTCAAAATTAAAAATATTGTGGCATTCGCCAAAATAATGATTATACTTATGTCAATTGTAACATTTGCTTGAGACTTATCATAAATTCTCCCATTTGTTGTTAAATTATTTCTTATTTTTTGTTCCTCTTCCTCTTGAGTTTTGGCTTCTATCTTCATTGGATGGGTTATGACCACCCTTTTCTCCTCTTCCTTGATCATGACCATGTCCTTGAGTTGTTCCACATCATTCACATGCTTTTTCCTTATTTTGTAGAGAGAGCTTTGCTTGCAAAACATGTTCAATCATTTCATGCTTGTGTTTGTCATCGTCTCTTTATAGGCTCATATTGACCCACTTACTTGATCAATTGTCATTGACTCTAAGTCCTTGGATGCCTCAATAGCCACTACAACATGTTCAAAATTTGAATACAATGGTCTAAGAATCTTCTTAATCACATGAACATCTTGCACATTTGGATCATTTGTTTTCATTTGATTGACAATTACCCAAACTATTGTGATGGATTCGGACTCCTTCATGTGGAGAGCTTCAAACTTAGCTCTAAGGGTTTGGAGATGAACTTTTCCACATTTCATATTCCCTTGTGAGAATTTTGAAGTGGTTGCATCAATCACCTTCTCAAACATGTCATCAGATCCTTCTTTCGGTTCCTCTCCAAGGCATTTTTTTGCACTTGATTTAACCATACTTTTTTTTTTATGCTCTTCATAGCCTTTGACAACAGCTTCCTATGCTTCTTGTGATCCAAGTATAGCCTTCATTCAAATTGACCAATCATCAAAGTTGTATTAGAGTAGAAGTCTACACTTTGTCACAGCCACCTTCTCCCCAAAAACTTATAAAGCTCTGATACCACTTTGTTGGAAATTTGGTGGGCTCACACACACATGTAAAGGAGGAGAATACTACAACTCACAAATCTATATATATATATATATATATATATATATTGTTGGTGCAAAAATCTGCTAGCGCCGGAGAAGCTGGAGTCGGGGAAGCCGCGGTCGCCGCCGGGACCTGCAAGGGAAGTCTAAACCGGAGGTGGGGTTGCTCCGGCAAGACCCTCCGACGCTCAAGTCAGTTCTCTGCCTCAACAAGAATGGAGTGCTCGAACGGAGAATTTAGCAGAGTTTTGAGATAGGAAAAAGGAGCTTAGAGAATAACGTATCTGGATCCCCCTTTTATAGACGGAGGAGGCAACGGATTGATGGCGATGTTTGTAACCGTCTGGCAGTGGGCCGCCCATGGTCAGGGGAATTGATTGCGGAAGATAGTGGAGTGGACACGTGGCCATCACCTCGGCCCGCCACGTGGAATCTGTTATGAGGGGTGGAGCAGCGTCCGTTGTCAGCGGATAGGAGAATCGCATGGTATCCGTCGTAGGAGGTGGAGCAGGTTCGTGGCCGCCACTGTGGCCTGCCAGAGGATAGTGGAGCTGTGTGGAATCTGCCATAAGAAGTGGAGCAGGGCGGCGATGGCTACTGCGGCCTGTCAGGGAACGATGGAACTGCGCGGAGTCCGCCACAGGAAGTGGAGCAGGGTCGTGGGTGGAGCCCGACTTCTGGGGGAGTCCGGGCGGAACCCCCTCGGAGCTGACGTTGGGGGCGGAGCTCGGCTCTCGTAGGAGTTCGGGCGAAGTCTGCTTGCGGCTGCAGTCGTTGGCGTCGAGGACGTAGCCCGGCTCCCTTAAGAGCCCGGTCGGAGCTGTGCTGATGTCGGTGCTGGAGGCGGAGCTCGGCTCCCGTAGGAGTCCGGGCGGAGCTGTGCTGCAACCAAAGTTAGAGGTGAAGTCCGGCTCCCGTAGGAGTCCGATCGAAGCTTACCAGCAATTGATGTCGGAGGTGAAGCCCGGCTCCCGTAGGAGTCCGGGCAGAGCTGGAAGTGGAGCAGGGTCGTGGGTGGAGCCCGACTTCTGGGGGAGTCCGGGCGGAACCCCCTCGGAGCTGACGTTGGGGGCGGAGCTCGGCTCTCGTAGGAGTTCGGGCGAAGTCTGCTTGCGGCTGCAGTCGTTGGCATCGAGGACGTAGCCCGGCTCCCTTAAGAGCCCGGTCGGAGCTGTGCTGATGTCGGTGCTGGAGGCGGAGCCCGGCTCCCGTAAGAGTCCGAGCGGAGCTGTGCTGCAACCAAAGTTAGAGGTGAAGTCTGGCTCCCGTAGGAGTCCGGTCGGAGCTTACCAGCAATTGATGTCGGAGGCGGAGCCCGGCTCCCGTAGGAGTCCGGGCGGAGCTGCACTTGCTGTCGGCGGTGGAGCCCGGTTCCCGTAGGAGTCCGGGCGGAGCTGCACTTGCTGTCGGCGGTGGAGCCCGGTTCCCGTAGGAGTCCGGGCGGAGCTGTCGGCGGTGGAGCCCGGTTCCCGTAGGAGTCCGGGCGGAGCTGCACTTGCTGTCGACGGTGGAGCCCGGCTCCCGTAGGAGTCCGGGCGGAGCTGCACTTGCTGTCGGCGGTGGAACCCGGCTCCCGTAGGAGTCCGGGCGGAGCTGCACTTGCTGTCGGCAGTGGAGCCCGGCTCCCGTAGGAGTCCGGGCGGAGCTGCACTTGCTGTCGGCGGTGGAGCCCGGCTCCCGTAGGAGTCCGGGTGGAGCTGCACTTGCTGTCGGCGGTGGAGCCCGGCTCCCGTAGGAGTTCGGGCAGAGCTGCAGTTGATGTCGATTCCGTTGAGGGTTTCGGCTGTGGGTATTTTATACCCAACACCAGTCCCCCTACATCCGAGTTTGAAATTCAAACGAAGGAAGTATACAGAGGTATAGTCGGAACCATCCCTTCGAACCCTGCGCCCTGCCGCTCCCAGAAATTTTGGCATTAAATGAGCGCGTGCCGGAGTCTTTTCGAATTGGAGCGGTACGAGGGGATGCTTCTAAGATCCCGCAGATACGCTGGCCCAGGTACGGTGCAATTATGACCCTGCCAACCGTCAGCCGCCTTTAGCCGCCTGCCACGGGGAGTGGGACACACGTCGGATGCGGACTGGCCTGGGGGGATTCGAGATCATTATGGCGCCGGATCCCAGGGTCTATTTAAACCCGTCCTCCCCCCTTCAGGCGTCCCACTCCATTTCTGATTTTTTGCTGGCGTCTGTCATCTCCCCGAGCATCTGCTCTAGCGAACGCCCTCTCGAGCCGTAGGCGCCTTCCGTTTCTCGCTCCCGGGTCCCCAGAGCAAGATAGGTTAGTGCCAACCTTCTTCTTCTTACCGCCTAGGGGCTTCTCCTCTTTTCATTTCTTTCGTGTCTTCTTCTGAGTTGACCTTCGGCGTCTCGTTCCCCTCTCAGTTTGCCTTTCTAGGGTCCTTTAGGTTCTTCCCCCAAAAAAAATGTCTTCCGACTCTTTTGCCCCCGTAAGTTCTGGGAGTTCTTCTGCTTCGAACCCCCAGGCCCCCGTTTCTACGGACGAACCCGCGTTCGGGGCAGGGCCTCGCCCGATTTTCGCACCGGACGCCATTCCGTGTTCGTCGACTCCGGACGAACTCCTCCTGATAAGGGCTCGGTATGGGGTTCCTTCCGAGTACGACCTGGAGCTTCCTGGCCCCTCTGACCGGGCCAGCGCTCCCCCTCCTGGTCGCTTTTGTTTGTACCAGGAGGCATTCCGTGCCGGACTCCGGCTTCCGCTTCCTGTCTTTGTTGCCGCCTTCTTTCATTTCTTAGACATTTCTCTCGCCTCTGTCACCCCGAATTCCTTTAGGTTTTTGATAGGGTTTCTCTCTCTCTGCCATATAGCCGAGGTCCAGCCATCCCTCTCCCTGTTCAGACATTTCTACACCTTCAAACGCCATCCTTTAGCGAAGGACTGGTGGTACTTCTCCCCCCAGTTCGGTAAGAAGGGGTTGCTGAAGGGCACCCCTTCTTCGATTCACAACTGGAAGGGGAAATTTCTCTTCGTCTACTGCCCGACCCTGGAACTAGGTCTGCCCCCTTGGGGGTCCCTGAGGGATTCCGTCCGCCGGGCTCCCAGCCTGGGAGAGGACGACCTCCAGGCTGCCTAGAAGCTTCTGAGTTATCCCGCTCCGTCCCTTCCTAACCTTCTGAGGGAGCAGCTTCTCTTCAACATCGGCCTGAGCCCTCAGGATCCAGCAAGTATTTATCTTTCTTTTCTTGCCTTCTTCTTCTCTCTCTTTCTCTTCTTTTCTCTTTCTCTCTCTTTCTTTTTTTTCTTTTTTTTTTTTGACTCTGGACTGATCGGTGCTGCTTCTTCTTTCTTCTTTTCTTCTCCTGTTTTGTGTTGTTGTTTGTTTTTTTTTTTTTTTTTTAGCAATGGACGCCGAAGCCACGCGGATGCTCGCCAAGGCTATGAGAGCCCAGAAGAGGAAGGGCGCGACGACCTCCGGTTCGGCGAAGAGGGCCAGGGTGGAAGAGACGAGCCTGGCCGCACCTGTCCAGGCGACCCCGGCCATCGACATTCCCTCGGATGCCGAGCCAGCGGCCCCCCGGGCTTCCCCAAGGAGCCCGCCGACTGGGGCCCCCGTTCCGGAGGTCCGCCCCACGGAGGCGCCCGCCGCGGGGAGGAGGAGGAAATCGATGGCCCGCAGGGTGAGCAGCCATCGAGCCACTGTAAACGAGTCCGTCTGCTCCGAGGGGGGATCGGAGAACCCCTTCAACGACAAGGCTCTGATCCAACGGTTGCTCGATGGTTGCATTCTGTCCGACGTCGTGGAGAGGATCGACCGCGCCGATCCCGAGCAGCGGGCCTGGGACACTTTGGGGTCCTTTCTTAAGGTAAGCGGGTTTTTATTTGCACAGTTGCTCGGTCTTTATTGTAATTCTCTATCTGTCCTTGCAGATCGGGCACCAGCTCTTCGCCTATGTCGAGGCGTCGGGCCGCATGAGAAGGGACCTTCTTCAGGTGGAGGAGCGCTGCCAAGACGAGGTTGTTCGTCTTCAAGCGAAGACGACCGAGGTGGCCGCCCTCCGGGAGGCCCTGGAGAGAGAGAGACAAGATCGGGAAGAGGAAAGACGGGCCCGGGAGGAGGAGAGGCGAAGCTTGGAGGAGTCGGCAAGGAAGGTGGAGGCCGAGGTTGCCCATCTGGCCGAGCAAACTTCGGTTCTGGTCTCGAAGGCCAGGACCCTTGCGGTGGAGGAGTTCAAGGCCTCTGCGGAGATGAGGGAGCTGAACGTCCAGTTCGGCCTGGAGGCGTTTACCAAGGGGTTCGAGCTCTGTCGAGAGAGGGTGGCCAGTAGATACCCCGACCTTGATCTCGACTTTTTGAAGGAGTCTGACGACGAGGCCGCCCCTTCGTCCGCCGCTACCGCAGTCGCACCCCCCGCGCCGAGCTCTCCACCCCCTGCCCCCGAGGTCTGAGACCTCCGATCTTGTATCTTTCTTTTGTCACCATATTTCCTTTCCGCTTGTCTTCAAAATTAATCAATAAAGTCGAACTTCTTATTGTGGATGGCCTTTCCTTCCCCCTGCTCCTTCTTTTCTGCCTTTCTCCTTGTAATGAGTTGGTCTTTGACGTTTGCTTCTTCCGATGGCAGTGTCCTGCCGAAGCGCTCCCCTTGCCCCTGGGGGTCCCGCTGAAGTCAACTATCCAACAGCTAAAAAAAGAGGTCCTCCACCTGATGAAGAAGTTGAAGAAGTCGGAGGGCGAGCTCCGCCAGGCGAAGAAATGCTATTCCGAGGCCGCCGCTGAGGCCGCCCACTTCAGGAGTCTTCAGGTGAAGGCAATCATGGACTACAGCCGGAGGAAGGTGAACTTCGCAAAGGAGCTCGAGGAATGCACGAAGAGTGCCAGCAACCGAACTTGGGCTCAAGAAGCCAGGATCAGCGCCCTTAAGGTGGAGCTGTCAACTGCGAAGAGGAGGATCGGCCAGCTGGAAGGGAACTCATCCCGGCTCACAGCGCAGGATGAGCAGATATGGTCACAAAAGGTCTCCGACCTCCAGAAGCAGCTTCAAGATGCTGAGATGAGCGACGATGTGCAGCGGGCCAGCTGGCGCCGGCAGGTAGAAGAGTACAAAGGGAGATTCCGTCGGGCGGCGGACGAAGTTGTTCGTCTCCAGAGGCAGTTGGTTACTAGGGCGCAGCTCGCTAACGCCCAAGATACCAAAGAGCTCCAAGCCCTAAGAGGCACTGTCGAAGGGATTTCTGTCTCCCTTGGGGAGAAGACAGCCGAGCTTCAACAAGTAAAAATCCAACTGGGGCTTGAGCGGAAGGCCGTCGCGGACGCAGAGGCGGAGTCTAAAGTTTTGCGAAAGTGGCATCGGGAAGCGGAGGCTGAGAGCCGGCGACTTCGTCAGGCGCTCCAGGATATGCTGCAAAAGAAGGAAGGACTAGAGGAAACGGTGGAGAGCCTGAGGCAGTCCTGGTTGAGGGATGGAGGTGATCACCCTAGGTTAGAGGGAGCAGGACCTCCTTAGAGTTCTTTTGTAGTCACCCCCTTTTTGTAGCTGCCCCTTTTTTCTTCTTGTCGTTTTGTCCCTCTTTCTCTGGCCGTCCTGGCCCTGTAGTACATATATCGAAAATGGGGAAAAAGCACTTTGTGTTACCTTGTCCGTGCGTAGCATCGATATTGTCGTTCGTTGACCCTTTCTCATCGTTTGGCCTGTTTGGCTTAGAGGTCGTCGTGGGAAGGGGCTCTTCCCTTCCATCTGATCTCGTCATGCGGCCAAGCCTCGCCACCATTTTTAACCCTTGCTGGCGAAGTAGCGGATGGAGCCCAGCTTTCTTAGGAGCCCGGGCGAAGTCTTTCCTGGCGGCGGAGCCCGGCTCCCGTAGGAGTCCGGGCGAAGCTTCCCTGGCGGCGGAACCCGGCTCCCTTAGGAGTCCGGGCGAAGCTTCCCTGGCAGCGGAACCCGGCTCCCGTAGGAGTCCGGGCGAAGCTTCCCTTGGCGGCGGAACCCGGCTCCCGTAGGAGTCCGGGCGAAGCTTCCCTTGGCGGCGGAACCCGGCTCCCGTAGGAGTCCGGGCGAAGCTTCTCTTGGCGGCGGAACCCGGCTCCCGTAGGAGTCCGGGCGAAGCTTCCCTGGCGGCGGAACCCGATTCCCGTAGGAGTCCGGGTGAAGCTTACCTTGGCGGCGGAACCCGGCTCCCGCAGGAGTCCGGGTGAAGCTTTCTTTGGCGGCGGAACCCGGCTCCCGTAGGAGTCCGGGTGAAGCTTTCCTGGGCGGCAGAACCCAACTCCCGTAGGAGTCCGGGTGAAGCTTTCCTTGGCGGCGGAACCCGGCTCCCGTAGGAGTCCGGGTCTTCCATTTTGCTTGAGCCGGCGCGAGGTTCTCGTTATCAGCCTGGCCCATGGGGGTGCGTTAGGGCGCTGTAAGGCCTCTCCCCCCTCCGGTCTAAAAGAACCGGGCCTTCAACTTTGCTCATGTCAGGACGAGGTTCTCCTCCTGTTCTTGACATGGCTGTGGGGGCACATTAGGGCGTTGCAAGGCCTCTCCCCCCATCCGGTCTAAAAGAATCGAGCCTTTGACTTTGCTCAAGTTAGGGCGAGGTCCTCCTCCTGTCCCTAACAGGGCTGTGGGGGCACATTAGGGCATTGTAAGGCCTCTCCCCCCATCCGGTCTAAAAGAACCGGGCCTTTGACTTTGCTCATGTTAGGGCGAGGTTTTCCTCCTGTCCCTAACAAGGCTGTGGGGGCACATTAGGGCGTTGTGAGGCCTCTCCCCCCATCCGGTCTAAAAGAACTGGGCCTTTGACCTTTCTCATGTCAGGACGAGGTTCTCCTCCTGTTCCTGACATGGCCGTATTTTTGGAGGAATCATATCCGGTCACACATCCACGCTAGGTAGGAGGAGCATGTTAGCTAAAAAGAAAGGTAGATTCAAAGCGAAATAGTAAGCGATACAGTTACAGTATTCCCGCTCCTTCTTGAGGCCCTCCAGCAATGGAGTCGATGGTCCCGATAGGAGGCCGATCCCCGGGCTGCTCCTCCCTTTTCTGCAGTTCGGGCGGTGGGAGGGCTCTTGGCCGGTCTCCTCTACCCTCAGGCCTGCGGTGGATGAATCTGTCGAGTCGACCTCGCCGGATGAGCTCCTCGATCTCATCCTGGAGCTGGATGCATTCTTCGGTGTCGTGGCCGTGGTCGCGGTGGTAGAGGCAGAACTTGTTGGGGTTGCACTTTTCGGGGTGCGTGCGCATCCTCTCCGGCCTAGGGAGCAACTCCCTGACCTCCATCAGTACCTAGGCCTTCGAGGCGTTGAGGGGGGCGTAGTTGCGAAACTTTCCGGTGGGGAACCCCGCCGAAACCTGTTGTCCGGGCTTCTCTGCCTGCGCGCCCTGGGGGGAGTATGGGCGCGCCTATGTCCAGGAGGGGATCGGGAGCGAGGCCGGGCTTCCTTTGGCCTCTTCTCGACTGCGGGCTTACTAGGATCTCCCGCCTGACGCTCCCTCGCAGTCTCCTCGTCCTTCATTTTGAAGGCCTCTTCCGCTCGGGCGTATCCTTCAGCCCGAGCCAGTAAATCAGCAAAATCCCTGGGGTACTTCTTCTCCAGGGAGTACAAGAGGTCATTCTTCTGAAGGCCACCCTTCAGGGCGGCCATGGCAACCGACTGGTCCAGGTTTCGGACCTCCAATGCCGCGATGTTGAAGCGGTTGACGTAGGCCCGGATGGACTCTCCTTCCCTCTGCTTGATGTTGATGAGGGACTCCGAACCTTTCCGAGGGCGCCGGCTGCTGACAAAATGGGCCACGAATTGGTGGCTCATTTGATCGAAGGAGAATATGGTACCCGGCTTCAGGGCCGAGTACCAGTTCCTTGCTGCTCCCTTCAAAGTAGACGGGAAAGCCCGGCACAAGATGGCGTCGGGAGCACCGTGAAGCAGCATCATCGTTCGGAAGGCCTCCAGATGATCCACCGGGTCCGACGTCCCGTCGTAGCTTTCAAACTGGGGGAGCTTGAAATTCGGCGGGATCGGTTCCTGCATAATCATTTGGGAGAAGGGAGGGTCGGTGCAGATATCCTCACCATAAGCGGGAGGCGCGTGGCGGAGTTCTTCGATCCGTCGGTTCATCTCCTGGAGCCTCCGGTCCAGGAGGTCCTCTCGACTTCGCGTCTCGAGGGTCCTTTGGTAGAACGGGGGCAGGGATCTCCCAGGAGTGGAGTCGTGGTCTGATTGAGGGCTCTCTACCCTCGGATTCGCCTTCCCGGGAAGGACGGGGCAGCTAGCCCAGGTGGCCCGCCCCACCACCGGGCTCTGGCATTCCGGAGATGCCCCCTCCGGATGCGCCGACGCCTGCGGTGGCTGCTGCTGCATTGCCTGTACGGCCTCGATGAGGCCTTTGACCTGCTGCGCCAGCAAGTCAAACTGCTCCACGCCGACCGCCATCGTCGGAGGGGGAGGAGGAGCTGGCTGAGAGACGGGAGGGGAGGCCGGAGCCTGAGATCTGGCCGCAGAGGCAGTGGACCGCCGGGTGGACGCCCTGCGCGGAGGCATCGAGTGTCGATCTCGCGGGGGAGGATTAGGAGTGGATGACGGAGAGACGGTCGGAGGCAGCTCCGTTGAACACTCCTTCAAGAACAAGGGTGCTGCGAAGACACAGGCCCTTCCTCTAGCGCTAATCCTGTTGGTGCAAAAATCCGCTAGTGCCGGAGAAGCTGGAGTCGGGGAAGCCGCGGTCGCCACCGGGACCTGCAAGGGAAGTCTAAACCAGAGGTGGGGTTGCTCCGGCAAGACCCTCCGACGCTCAAGTCAGTTCTCTGCCTCAACAAGAATGGAGTGCTCGAACGGAGAATTTAGCAGAGTTTTGAGATAGGGAAAAGGAGCTTAGAGAATAACGTATCTGGATCCCCATTTTATAGACGGAGGAGGAAACGGATTGATGGCGATGTTTGTAACCGTCTGGCAGTGGGCCGCTCATGGTCAGGAGAATTGATTGCGGAAGATAGTGGAGTGGACACATGGCCATCACCTCGGCCCGCCACGTGGAATCTGTTATGAGGGGTGGAGCAGCGTCCGTTGTCAGCGGATAGGAGAATCGCATGGTATCCGTCGCAGGAGGTGGAGCAGGTTCGTGGCCGCCACTGTGGCCTGCCAGAGGATAGTGGAGCTGTGCGGAATCTGCCACAAGAAGTGGAGCAGGGCGGCGATGGCTACTGCGGCCTGTCAGGGAACGATGGAACTGCACGGAGTCCGCCACAGGAAGTGGAGCAGGGTCGTGGGTGGAGCCCGACTTCTGGGGGAGTCCGGGCGAAACCCCCTCGGAGCTGACGTTGGGGGCGGAGCTCGGCTCTCGTAGGAGTTCGGGCGAAGTCTGCTTGCGGCTGCAGTCGTTGGCGTCGAGGACGTAGCCCGGCTCCCTTAAGAGCCCGGTCGGAGCTGTGCTGATGTCGATGCTGGAGGCGGAGCCCGGCTCCCGTAGGAGTCCGGGCGGAGCTGTGCTGCAACCAAAGTTAGAGGTGAAGTCCGG